>NC_137878.1:27342894-27465394 GCF_963924005.1 Protomyctophum bolini
CGTAAAATCTGAATCCCCCCCCCCACCACCCACCCCTTTTTCCCCTCTTTACGTCCTTTATGATTAATTCCTGTTCTGTTCTTTGGCTATATAGAAGTGTCTATTAGTACGTCTCTAAATGTTTTGATGAATTGAATTGTAAACAAGTGTAATGCTTTATTGGGTCGTCCACTCACAGTTAACAGTCTTTGTACTGAGTTTGTGCTTGAAATGTACTTTAATTCTGCAAACTGTCAATCAATCAATCAATCAAAAAGTGGTGAAACACTTTTGATCTTTTCAGTTGGGCCCTAATCCAGAAAAGGTTGCTGTTAAAGACAGTGACAAAAACACTCAGCAACCCATGCAGTGTAGAGCAGTTAATAATTTACAAGAGGTCTACACAATTAGAGAAAGTAAAGATAATTGTTATTTTGATCAATTCTAAATTTGGGGTCTGAGAGAGGCTAAATCTCATCAAATGGCGGTCCGTGTGGCTCAAATGCAGAATAAATAATGGACCTTGATATGGAAACGGTTGAAAGCCACTGCATTATTGCACAGGGGGTGAGAGAAGGCTTGTTGACAAGTGTGTCACAACTAATCACCATGGTTACACCGCGGGGTCGCAAACAAGGAGGAGACGATTGATTCTATCCTTCTGCTTCCATCTCTGTGTTCTTTACTCCACTACAATGACTATAGACAGCAGAGGCAACATTTCACTGAAGCCACATTTCACGCCTGTAGATCTGCAATTTTGGTGTGTGTGTGTGTGTGTGTGTGTGTGTCGGGGGGGGGGGGGGGGGGGGGGGGTTAAAAGTTTGACAACTTTCACTTGCATGTACATGCTCAAAATAGAGTATTTTCTGATGAATTGTATATAAAGGACCCCAATGGAAACAAGCCATAGACTTTCTTGGGTTTTCAAATCCTCTTAACCCCTATATAGCCAGCCTAGTTGACCAAGTGACTTGGTCCCCTCCTTGTTACCCTTGACACCAAATCTCTTGGCCGACTGATCTACAAGCGTCGCGACACGTCGTGCCGAATATGTGGTTCATATGGTTAAATGAGAAAGCCACAAACGTTTAGGCTTATTTTATAGCACAGAGTTTGGAATGGAAGATATACCAGAAATGTATGAGTTTGTGTATTTTAACGTTGATGAATATGCGTTTCCAAAAGAGCAGATCTACATAAATAAAACATAGCTCTGCTATATTGGGAAACAACTCAGAAGACAGTAAAGACGGTTGGCGAAAGGGCCTTTCTGTGTGCAGTTTGCATGTTCTCCCCGTAGGTAAGGTACCCTCACAAAAACATGCAGTAATGCTGGTCTCCAAACTGCCTCCCGCTGGCCAGCCGGGGCACCTATCATGGAGGGGAATGGAACTGGTTGGAATAACGTGTTCCTTCCACACGCTACGTCCAACCAGGGAAACTCCCCCCTGTCAGGTGTAAAGGAGCGACTTGGACACTCATGCATGAAGGAAGCATGAGTTCAAGGAGGGTGTGTTGAGCCCAGGAATACATTAGATAATTGAAACAGGGGATGAAAAATGGGTTACAAAATTGTGGGACATACCGATGTCATCAAAAGAGTCAAATGATGGTCAAGATATCAACCAAAACGATATAGTGGCCAGGCTCTAACTCGACACCCTTGTGCCATGTCTCACATGTACTGTGAACCTGGAGAGACAGGAAGTGAGATAGAGAACGTATAGAGATGGTCAGAAAGGGAGGGTTGGAGAGAGAGCGAGAGAGAGAGAGAGAGAGAGAGAGAGAGAGAGAGGGGACGGGACGGGACACAGATGCATTATCATGGGACAGACAGGACATGAGTGAGAAGAGAGCGAGAGAGGAGAGGAACCGGTTGTACCGGTGTGTGATGGTGAGAAAAGAGAGAGAGAGGGATTGTGTGTGTGTGTGTGTGTGTGTGTGTGTGTGGGGGGGGGGGTATAGGGGGTGATGGAGAGACATTTCTGTGACCTTCTGCCTTGCGGAGCCCCATCTGACTGGTAAATGAGGAAGGATGGGATGATGAAGGGTTGGAGAGAGGAGACTGCTAATGAGAAAGGGGAGGAATGGACAGAGAGAGAAAGAGAGAGAGAGAGAGAGAGAGAGAGAGAGAGAGAGAGAGAGAGAAGGATGGATGGAGGGAGGGACGGGGGCGAGCCACGGAGCAAATGAGAGAAGGCGACAGGGCGAGATTTGGTTATAAATGCAGACTATTTGACATTTCTCCAAAAATTGCAGCACTGCACGGTCTGTTAAAACAGTCAGTCTAGACACACCCAGAGACAGAGCTGTAACTCAATGATCCGGCGGGGAATCAATCCTACTGTACCTGCAGGGTTATTATTAAATAGCAGGGTTTTAATCAAGACTAGATGGCCCCGACTGGATTCTCATTTCAAACGAGGGCGGTTTGTTATCTCCTTTGAGCACTGAAACTTCACACATTATTGGAGGGTTGGTTCCACTAGTGAACCGAAAGGGATGACACAAAGACGGAGACAATTAGTCATGAGTACGCAGTGCTTTTCAAACCAAACAAACCAAAGAGCAAGTCAAAATATCAAGGCGCCCACCTGTATTCAAATAGTGTGCGTGCACGTGTGTGTGTGTGTGTGCGTGCACGTGTGTGTGTGCGCGCGTGCGTGCATGCGCACGTGCACATAACTTATAAGATGTAAAATCACACCTCTCCGACTCGACCAAAACGAACCCAGAGAGTGTAGAAATGGAACTGTAAGGGTTAATTCTATTCATTATTGATAATGTTCGGAATTTCAATGAAAATGGCCTGCAGACTGCAACACATGGGATTGGATCGGACAAGCAAGCAGAGATGAAAATGCTTGGCCTAATCCTGTGCCAGTACACTATGAAAGAGAGCCTGGGGGTCTTGAAGGAAACGCACAGCTCTAGTGTGAAAAAATAGCCGATCTCTCTCTTTCTGAAAGAGGATTGCATACCGTAGGGAAGGTATATTAAAAACATAACAATTTGAACTAAAATCCATGACAGCACACCACCAAAGGATTATTTGTATTCCACCTATCCTAAACTAGGTAAACCAGTGTCACCTTCTTGCTTTATATTGCAATGGTTACATTATGTTGGAATCTCGCATTGGAGTCATTTCAATCAGATATATAACAAATGAAACTAAATAAGTAAAAATAACAAATACAGATGCAGAAGAGAAAGAAGATTACTCAAATGCAGCGGCAAGCGGAAAGGTATTATGTGTGATTTAAAATGTGTGTCCCCCCCTACGTTTGTAGTTTGCTCACTCAGTCTTGTTCGCACCACTCGCTGATCGCGGACAAATTGGAATTAGAAGTGAAAAAGGGTCAAAATCATTGGCACTGGATCACTGTATCAGTCTTATCACTCTGTAAAGGAGGGGCACTAGCCTCTCCTATGCACAGCTTTGTGTGTAGGTGTGTTGTAGCAAGTGTTTGCGAATGTGATGATTTGATTGGCTGATGTATGATGATGTATGCTGATAAGAGCGCCCCCTCACTTCACACACATTTATTTAATTACTAATGCCAAATAACGATAATTGGGTACATAATTTACCTCTAAATAGTACTGTATATGTATATAAAAAACATTAGTGTTATTTTAACTCAAAGAACAAATATGGAACCAAAAGGGGCCAGCACTCAATAATGTCCTTTCTCAGTTTGAATGGCCTCACAGAGCACAAAAACAGCATATTTACTAGAGCCATTAATAGTAATGGAAAACAGGGGACAGTTAAAAACCACATTAGAGATCACCACGCCTTCTGGATGCACACACTGCAGACATAATCATCCCAAAGGCTTTTTAAGTTGTTTTCTTTGGAAAGTTCCAGAATATTATGACACTTGGCTTGCGTATAGCAACTACAACTTTAATGCACACGTTGTTGTCTATGTTGTTACTCTTGTCTTATGGGCTTAGACAATATTACCGTCATACAGTACTTACCATTTGCATGTCAGCTTTGCCACAATCTCACGCACTAGAATTTGTACATGCTATGTGTCTAGTCCTTAATATCTACTTTGTTGTGTGAGGTTTCACATATCTTTTTATATTTATTCTAAAGGTGGTCTCTAATGTGATTTTCAACTATTCCCAGTTCTTCATTACAATGAATTGCTCTAGAGTAAATATTACAAAAAAGCTATTCATTTATCATTAAACAAATGCATGAAACCAGTTCTGACGACTTCTCTCTTCCAGGCTGTGTGTTCGTCTGTCTGGACCTTTGGACCTCCACTGCTGGTCTCTATTCCCAGTGGTTCTCAAAGTGTGGTCCAGAAACCCTGGTGGTTCCCTGAGGAGGGCGTACCAAATGGTCCCTTACGTTACGGGTCCATTTCAACACTCTCAGAGAGTTATGAGGCTCCCTGAAACTTTAAGAACAACCTGTTTAAGAACAACCTGTGCCCTGATTCTAATCTACGAATGAATGCAGATCATCCTGGGAGGATGGATCACCAACACAAGTGTTGTTTTGTTTTTTTTCCGCTCTCACTTGTAATTTTAGCAATTTCTATTTGCTTGTATCCGAACTAATGTGTGTTGAATACTGACTTTTTAACAACTGTGTACCCCAAGAAGACTAGCTTGTTGCTATGGCACCAGCTAATGGGGATCCTTAATAAGAATCAGATCAAATCAAATCAACGGTTGCGTGACACATGATGAGGAAAAGTGTTTGGGTTTAACTGAGCGAGTTGAGCGAGATCTGCACAACTGATTCTAATTCAGACTCTTTAAGCCAACAATAGATTGTATGTAATGAGGCTAGCCAACAAAGGACATGCTGAGAGAGAGATAGGGAGATTAACAAAGAGTGACGAAGGAGAGAGAGAGAGAGAGAGAGAGAGAGAGAGAGAGAGAGACAGACAGACAGACAGACAGACAGACAGACACAGAGAGAGAGAGATGGAATTTAGAGGATATTTTAAACGGCACTGTCATGTACAGACAATGGAGCCTGCAGGTGTTGTGCATGCATGTGTGCACCGCACACACATAAGCGGGCCACACTGTCATATTACTGATATTATTCACTCTGACAATTATTTCACTGGGGCAGTGTGTGTGTGTGTGTGTGTGTGTGTGTGTGTGTGTGTGTGTGTGTGTGCGCGCACGACTGCGCGTGCATGAGTGAGTGGGTGGATCTGGCCTCATCAAATTGCCTGGGGAATCTCAACAGCTGTTCCTCTGCACTGTATGTGTGTGTGTGTGTGTGTGTGTGTGTGTGTGTGTGTGTGTGTGTGTGTGTGTGTGTGTGTGTGTGTGTGTGTGTGCGTGCGTGTCTGTCTCTCTCCCAGGGGCATCATGACACTTCATCATGTGTTAATTAGCCAGTTAAGTCATCCAATTAACATCCCAGTTCTCTATTCCTGACGTCTATACATCTTATTGGTTTAACTGGTCTGGACGATGGTTGAAAACAGGATTAAAAGCAAAACCAGGAGTGGATTACCATACCGGGAACAGGCCCAGGGGCCTTAATTAAGAGCCCATCTTGGTCAGCACACCCACTGTATCCTCGCTGAGTGTTAATATGGTTTGTAGCTAGTGTGGCCATTTGTCCGGTTTTAGGCCGGACAGTCCAATTTTGGTGTCATGGTCGGCCTATATGATTAAAACATATACGTATATAAATCTCTCTTCACTCCATTGCCGTCCCCCTATCCATCTCTCTCTCTCTCTACGTCACACGCACAACAGAAACCATTGCCTTACAGCTGTGCTTGGCTCCCTGTAGTTAGCCGTTGCCTAACAACACTGATTTGCATTGACATCAGGCATTTTACACTCATATCGGGGGTCTCCATATACAGTACTCTGTCTCCATTTACAGTACTCTGTGTCCATGCCTAGGAATACTCCAGGCACACAGACAAACTCACAAACTTGGGCTGAATGAATGAATGAATGAAATATGTCCAAAAATGTCATTTTTCAGGATTCAAATTCAAAAGTAGCAAAAGTAGCAAATCTACAAGGTCAAAAACAGACAACGGCACTGTCATGTCAAAAGCAGACAAAGTTTACAATGAATGCTCCCCACCACCTTGCACTGCACATGACATTGCCTGGGATATTCCTGGCCACCTCCTGAAGGGAGCCTGCGGGTGAACCACTGCGTGTCAAACATTCAATTACCATAAGCTCACGAGTCGGTCGCCTGCTCTATCTATACGTTCCATATACTGACCGACTGCCGTAAGTCATATGGCGGAGGAAGAGGGGAATACATAATCATCCGTTCTCGTTCGTGTGTGACGGCGGCGCGCACTCACACAATCATCATAATAATATATTCAATTAGCATAGCGACGGGGACAATATCCATAACATTAATGACCTTCCATGCCTGACGGAGACAAGTCTATAATCACTTGCCCCGTGAGAGAGAGAGAGAGAGAGAGAGAGAGAGAGAGAGACGGAGACAGATAATCATGGGTCTATTGACTCCTGTTTATTGCCCTTCCAGTCTGCACGTGTGAGCATTATTCATACAAAGAGAGCAGGTGAATATGAATCATCCTCCGACTGTGATCAGAGACAGATGTAATATATTTTATGCTCTCGTCCGTCCACTGTTCATTGTGAATGTTGTGTGCAGGGTTTGATTTGTACAAAATTAAATAGCCTACATTAATTGAACCCCCCTTTTTAATTTTGTACCATGGTTGGCCCTATAAAGGAAGGGTCGGTGTACAAATGATTGGAACTGCTCCATTCGTTATTAACAATGTCTATATTTCCCAAAAGGATAAGCTAATAATGTGTACAAATTATTGGAACTGGTCCATTTGTTACTAGCAATGTCTATATTTCCCAAAAGAAAAAGCTAGTAATATTTACGGACCAGAAGGATGTATAAAAAAAACCCAGTGGCATTAACAATGATTGACCACAGCGGGGAATATCCGACCAAAGCCATTGATTTCCTCCCCGTCTCCCCCAGCAAATCCAACCGTGCGTAAACACATAGCCACCTGTGGCATCACAATGCAGAACCATTATGTCAATCAACCTCTGTGTGTGTGTGTGTGTGTGTGTGTGTGTGTGTGTGCGTGCGTGCGTGCAGCACATTCACATTGCATGTGTGGATGCAGGCAGGGAGAACTGTGCAGCCCGCCGAAATGTGAAATGACTTCTACCAAAAGATCCAGACTCAAACTCAAAAACAACCTAAAATCAATGGTTGACCTCAAAATACATACTGTATAGTACATAGAACACCTTGCTAGTAGCATCCTCTGCCCTTTTGCTGCTAGGCAACCGTTATCAGAAGAGACATTTTTTGCCCAAAAACACATTACAATTCTATCTGGAGCCGCAAAATATGTTTGCTTTAATAAAGCAAACTTTTAAGTATTTGTGATTTTTCTGGTCTTTCAATATTACATTTTATTGTTTGCCAATTTCTCAAAGCATATCAAATGAAAACAAACAAAGATGTCTTGAATGTCATGAATACATTCTTCTATTTTCCTTCATTAAATTTGATTCTTATTTATATCTGGTGTATAGGGAACATTGTTTTGCAATATCAAATTCAATAATAAATTATGATTAAATGTAAAAAAAAAAAAAAAAAGAAAAGAAAGGAAAAAGAAAACCTCTTATTCCTTTTCATACTTCTTTGCCGTAGCAACTGGGAGCCACGGGAGAGGGCCTGTAAGAGCCACATGTGGCTCTAGAGCCACAGAACCAAATGGACCCTAATGAGTCTGCAACTCTGAGAGAGTACAAATGGAACCAAATGGACCCTTTGGTTCCATTTGTACTCTCTCAGAGTTAAATTAACATCGATTTTACAATATAAATTGGGCTCCCAGAGATATAGACATCAGACATGTCATTAAAGGTGGTTCCGTAACCTAATGCATGTCAAACTGGGGGTTGTTGAAATTGAAATGGTTGAGAATCACTGCTAGAGCCGTAAGAATATTCTCTTATGGGGGTCTGACATATCTTTTCAAATGGGGGTCCGCGGGCTAATTAGTGTCAATTTGGGGCTCCTTGACATGAACCACTGCACTAGTTTGGGACCCACTGCACTAGTCAGCATCACTGGCATCACCAGTAGCACCATTTTCCAACACCAAAGACAAAAGCACAAAACACCATGATTCCTAACATCGCATTCACACTGACGATGCAACTGAATTAGGGCCGGGAGAGAGTGTGACGCACGTGCACATGACGCACATGCATGCATAGGGCAACACATCATGGCCAGGTGAAATGTGACCATGTGAAACGTGATAAGAACTCGGGGAGGGAGGCAGAAAGATAGTGGAAAGGTAAGGGAAAAAAACAAGTAGAATAAATGGTTCAAATATATTGCACTGTGACAGACACACACACACACACACACACACACACACACACACACAGTGACATCCGTGTAGATATATAGATAGATAAAGGTCAACTAAGGATGGTTTTATAGTTTATGAGTTCATCTGTATCAGCTTTCATTGTGTGTACGCGTGTGTGCTCTCTCTATTCCACTTCCAAATGGACTGGCCTTTCTCTAAAGGTCAGACTGTGACACTGCTCACATGCACAATACAATCACAATGTGTGCGCACACGGACGCACGTAAGCATGCACGTAAGCATGCACGCACGTGCATACATGCACCCCCCCCCCCAGTTACTGGCACAACCTGGGGCCACTCATTCCATGCCAGTCAAAAACTCTGCTAACCTTTTCACAGGTGAATTTTTGGATTTTATGTCTGTCCCCACAGCTAAATTGCTCTGCTACACCAGGGGTTCTCAACCTGTGGGTCGCGACCCCTCTATCTAAACATTTTGCACACACACTCCTATCCTCCTGGTGGATACCTGTGCCCAGAAGGGCACTTTTTCTAGTTACATTTCATTTCAGCAACAATTCATTCATTGGAAGGGATAACAAAGTCCTCTCTAATGTGTGCTCGCAGCCTCTCTCACACGGCTGATATACAGCCACAATACAAGGTTGTTGGCACTGTGTATAATATGCAAGTTCAAATCAAGTTGACATATAAAGTAGCCTAAACTAAAATAGAGTGGATTCAATGAATAGCCCATAGCTAGGGCTGACCACAGAAATGGCTGGGCCCTGAAAAGGTCTCGGCCAAGGACCTTTTTATATCAACATGACTGTGCTCTCTCTCCCCCTCTCCCTTTCAACATAAGCTGAGAGAGACTTAGGGCCGGATGGTAACCGCAAGGTTGCTAGTTGGAAACCGGGATCCCCCAGAGTTAGTGTCGGAGTGTCCCTGATCAAGACACTGAACCCCTAATTGCTCCCGATGTGCTGGTTGGTGATTTGCATGGTTTCCTCTGCATGAATGTCTGCACAATCTATGTAAAGCGTCTTGGATAAAAGGCGCTATATAAATGCACCATTTACCATTTACATCCACCGTCCGAGGCACAACCCTCATTATCAATGTGTGTGTGTTGGTTACCACAGCACAAGTTTGCTGGTTTGTCTATGCCTGGCGCAGTGACCATTGAATGTCTTTAAAGTCCTCCTGTGTAACAAGCTCTCACTCAATGGCAAGTACTGCCAGTGTGAGGCCTGCTTTCCAGGTCATCTTAACCACTAAGCCAAACAAAGCCCTACAACTTTGGGGCGATATTAGACTTTTAGGCCATCAGGCTGATCGAGGTCTCTGTCTTGGCCGCCTCCTCTCTTATTCTGCACAATGCAGGGAAGCAATCCTATACATATACGCTGAGGAGCTCCCCCTTGTGGAGAGTGCATTCAATGTCTTATTGACCCCTTTTAATCCAGTGTTCATTGTATATGGTTTACATAAGGTTATCGAGCTGCTCGTGGTCGTATAGTTCATTGTGGAGTGCAAATATACACTTAGGCTGTATTATTTTCAACATACCTCTTAAGGTACCACAGTTCTGACCAGGAATCGCAGTAATCAGAACAAGAGGCTACATACAGTAAACTGGCTGTCAGAAACAGATGATCAGACCAATTGATTAACAGGACTAGGGCTTAAGACACAGTGGCCAAGACAGGTATACGCAATGCACTTCGAAACAGGATTGGCTAGAGCTAACACATGTGACAGGATACAGGTGAAAATTAGCACACAATTGACCATATGCACAACGCAGCCATCTTGCCAGCAAGGTGGTAACTAGCTGCAATCAAACTTTCAGATGCTGTTTTTCTCCCAGTGTAGAGGAAGAATGTCTAGGATTTTTATTGTGATCTCTCACCCTTGAAATATATAATTCTTCCATGGTTTCTGTTGTGTGTAAGCAATAATAGCAATTCTAAACAGTGGTCCTCAAAATTACACCTACAGTCACCGTCATAAGCTCTATAATCACGACGCAGCCCATCAAGCCTAATTAATGCTCCATCCCGCGAAGGTGTCACGCGTACGCAGAGAATGGCCGAGACCAGCAGAGCTCACCACGTCGCACCCGCGACGTGATGTGAGCTTGAATAGCAGCTGTTCTCGGCGCGTGATACCGCTGCGCGATGAAGTATCTGTCTCGCTACGGACCGGTGCACCTCACTAACAAACACTGAAGGGGAGGTTTAATGGACTGAAACCAGCGCAGCTATGGGGGATCTGTTGGGAATTGATTACATGAAACAGTCACCCAGTCTGTGTCCAGTCTCAAGGTTTGTAAACAAATAATTGGTCTATAGGCCAACATAAAGAAACAAGGAGAGACACTTCAACTTTGTCTTGTTCTCTGGCTTCTTTGGCCCTGTGTGACGCTGGCACACACAGGGCTGAGACGACATAATTGGGACCCTAGCTGGTGGTAGCTAGGCGCTTGCACGCAACGGGCAGGTACCTGCTGCATCCATTGTTTCAATGTGCACACGTGTGCACACTTGAATATTTTAAGTACTCTCTGTGCAGTCAGTGACATTCCAGCCCCGCGCTCTTCACACCTCTCCCCTCACACACACACTCACATGGGACGTCGGACTAAAGGGACGTCGTCTGACTAAGGGCCGATTCATACTCCTATTTTACCGCTGTAGTGCCGAAATGCAGAAATTTTCAGTAGCACCGAAGAGCCGACTTTAGGACAGTACTCCCCCCCCCCCACATCGTAGGCTCTACAGAGCCGAACCGACTTTTATTTCGGCTCGAAAATAGGAGTATGAATCGCGCCTAATGGGACGTTATCTGACAAATGGGACGTTTGTCCACCAGATGGCACTCGGCCTGTTAAACTAGCGTTAAACAAGGAGCTGCCTCAGCAGTGTGCGGGGAGGGGGTTGGCTGAACACGCTGCAGGTGCTGCTGCGTTTCTGGCTGCCATGCAGCCTCACCGTTAACACCACCACATTCTGTCAATGAATGCTGGTTTGGTTCTTTTGCAGCCAAACAGCCTCCAGAGCCTCCTTCAGCCGTACCGTGTTTTGCCATTATATACCATCCATATACAGTGGTGGAAAAAGTATACTCAATTCACCCTTTGTCAAGTCCCACCCGAGGTTGTGCCCCTCTTTCAGACCCTTTGGTTACCGTTTCGCGGTTGGACAAAAATCCTTTCTCTCCGTCCACTATACCATTGAAATAAGGTGATTTTCAGTTGCTTCGTATTGATATTCTGTGCAATTCAATTATTATTTTAAACTTGTCCGTGTCGGTAAAAAGGAACATCATAGGTGCAGCATGGTGGCGGGTTATATCATGTTTGTTTAGTTTTCCTTTTTCAAAAATCATGTTTTAGCAAATTCAACATAAACAAGGTGGAACCAGGGCGGCACAAGGCAGAAATTGAGCCTGCTGGTTGGTCAGTCGGGGATCAATCAGAAGGCTGACAAATGATGAGTTAAAAGTATCAATACTGCAATGTCGAACTACTCCGTTACAAGTAAAGAGTACGGAATGCTAAATGTATTGTTATCAAAAAGTACAAAAAGTGCAAAAGTACTCATTATGCAGAATGTCCCATTTCAAGTTTTCAGATGTATACAAATATTTAGAAAATAGCAGATCTACAAGCTATTGGCCTATATGCGCGACACATTGTGAGCGTGTAGATCAGCTATTTTCAAATGGCCGAAATGTATAGGGCAGGCTGAAGTGTTTGTTTTGTAATACCGGTAATAATCAAAGTACGGTAACTAGTAACAAGTACAATATTTCGATCCGAAATGTAGTGGCGTAAAAGTATTCAAAATTTTACACACTCCAGTAAAGTACAAATACCTCGAAATTGTACTTAATTACAGTACTTAAGTAAAAAAAAAAAAAAACTTTCCACCACTGCATCCATCCACAGCAACCGTGTTTGGTAGATTTCATCCATATTTCATATCACTCATGACAGTTCAAGAAAAACACATACAGACACACACACACGCCATATAGCCTGCGGCTCTGAATACTGTAGCTGTGAAACAGTGCATTGCCTTAGGACTGCAGGATTAGGCCTAAAGCATAGAATCATTCTACACGTTTAGGTAAAGACAATAATAATTTTGCAATATAACTGAATGGATACAGTACATCTAGCCTGCCGGGTATATTTATGACCAGTTTTCAGAACGTGAAAATGTTGCCTTTTCTATGCATTGTGCTGAGGCATCTTGGTACTTTAATCTGTACTGTAGGCACAGCTGGCTATTATTCATTTCATTTGTGGCATCATCTATTCTATTCTACAGTATATCTACTTTTAAGGCCGTTGTGATAATACAATCTCCCCTCGGGGATCAATAAGGTTTCATCTCATGCCCTCCTAATACCTTACTTTTGTTAGCTGAAGGTTATTTAAATGCAGGGCCTTGTCGAACTTAAATGCACTTACCAAAATGAGAAGTCGCACTCCCTCCCTCCCTCCCTCGGCCGCCCGTGTTCCTCGTCATCTGGAATGGTCTCGGCTGTGACTCATGATGAATGAACGGCGAGATGAGGGAATTTGGGCACAACTGGTCTGATGAGATGCGACACCCCCCTGGTGAAGGCGCTGTCAGGGAGACGGTGGGCAGACATATATCACATCATGATGAAGCAGCATCTCGTCTGGCTCGTGGAGCTGAAACGAGAGCCAGAATTTTAACAGGATGCTGGTTAAGTTAATAAATTAAGGCAAATAAACAACTGTCTGCTTCAACATTCCTTCCAGCTACCGTACGTCAAATTACATTTCGAAGTTGAAGAATTCAATGTTCGTCTCATTTTCTTTTGCTATATGAATAATTAAAATCAGGCAATTAAAATGTGTTGTCTTTATCAAAAGTTTACTGTCACATCTTGAGTTTACACGAAGTATAAAGGAGTGGGTGAAATTATTTTCTGCACGCTTCCTTCAACTGCAGTTAAATGTTAAACAGAACATAAACGACTCAATAAAATAGGCATATGGTACTATATAAGGTACAGATATACAGTACAGCACATACCGTATACATACAGTTGGGGGTCCTTGACATGAAAAAGTGTGTGAACCCACTGACCTATATAGTAGCATGTATTGTATGCGCATGTGCACATTGTGAAAGTGTGTGTATTTCTATAGCCACTGTAGCCAGATCACCGCCGTGGAAGCAGTGGTGGCAGCCCATTTTCACCCTGAGATTGCTCTCTCGGCCCTCGAAGACAGACCCATTCCCAGCTCACTTTTACTTTTATTTTTTAAGTGCAGCAAGATGGTTCGCACATTCAGGCAGAGCACTCGATGCCTCCTCCCTCCTTCCCTACTCGACGCCTCCTCCCTCCCTTAATGGCATATCAAGCAGAGCTCCAGGAACATGTGACGGTCGAACTCAAGCCCCTTGCTGTGGGGCTGATGGTCCTCCAGGAGAGTGTATGAACGCACGCTGGTTTAACCTCACCACCACCTAATAAAACCTTTGATTCGGTCGGGGGGACGATGATGAAAACCGATAAACAAAGAGTATTTATTAAATGTAGTATATCATATAATTAAATATTAATTTGTATTTTTTGTTCACTCACTCACAGAATCAAAGGTTTTATGGTCATGATTCACCAGGTTCCTGGATGGCTTGATTCTAGTCTTAAAATAATAATTATATAAATATTTTTGTACATCTCTATGGGAAAACCACACCCACTGCTATGCTCCATGTTATTTTATTGAAGAATGTGAAGCACAGAGTACGTTTCTGACAGGGCAGGGCAGATATCCAGAGGCTGTCAGACTGGCACTAATTCTGCGCTAGATACAATCCAAAAACATACAATTTCTGGCTGCTAAAATAAAATACAGTGTGTGCTCTCTCTCTCTCTCTCTCTCTCTCTCTCTCTCTCTCTCTCTGTGAGCATCTCGGATTTGATGTTAAAGACAGTTGGGTCCTTGTTCAAACAAAGGTCTGATAGCTTGAGGGAGCACAGCCACAAAGTTCTGGCTTTGTGGCTGAAAAGAAAGGCAAACAGTCCATTGCTGGGGTGATGGGGGTCCTTCTAGTTCTGCTCCAGCTCCTCCTAAAGCAGTGGTTCCAAAACAATGGGCCGGGTCGGGACTCGACAGTCACACAACCATTTTTATTCAAAGATTGAATTGCCTAAAGAGCTGGAATTCTGGGAGCTACTCTCCCTCTGTCGACCTGGGGAGAGCCCCAAACTGAGCTCATGCTTCCTTCAATGCATGAGGAGTGAGCAGGCCGCTTCTTATCACCTGACAGGGGGTACCTACTTTCCCCAGTAGGGTGTATAGCGCGTTGAATAAATACGTTATTCTAACCAACCAAGAATATGTGAATATGTTACACCATATTCTACCATATTCAAGATGGTCATCAATAGCATTTACATTTGCATTTAACTGTGTTAACTCTTCTAGACCTTGGAGTTCATGTCTATACACTGCCTGGGAGTGTGACAAATAAATGATACGAAAATAAATCTGCAGATTGTTTATTGGCGACCTCATTTCTCATTGTGTGGATGTACTACTGTATGTTTTAAATTCAATGAATTGCATGAACAAAATGCTTGCAGTGCGTAAGATAGACAGGTCTGTGTGTAAGATACATAGAGAGGCATATTTTTAGAGAGGCAGATCTGCTTTTTTCTTTCAGAATATGCTTTGTGGTAATATCAATAGGTTGAAAAAAAAACTATTTAGTAATTACAAAGATAAATGATCAAATGACATATGGTCTAAACCAAAACTTAGATCATATGTCCAGATGAAGCAGTGTTTTGGTTCTGAACTGTATGTTAAATCCTTTCTAACTAGAAACCAGCGGTCATTATGTGCCCAGCTGAGAACAGGTATCCTGCCTCTGGCTATTGAGGTAGGGCGGTTTTCAACGGTCCCAGAAGAGAATAGATTATGCATTGTATGTGACCTAAATGATGTGGAAAATGAATGTTTTAATTGTACCCTGTATGATGATTTGAGGGTTCCACTGTTTGAGGTAATGCAACAAAGTAATCCTGATCTATTCTGGGAAGATGGACAGAAGTTAGACTGGTTATTTAATTATGAAGTATTTAGGACAGCCCAGTTTGTTTCTAGAGTTTGAAGAATCAATCAAATCATCATACAGATCCTTAATTGATCCTGTGGGGGAAGGAACTTTCAGTAAGGTACAGTAAGTAAATGATTGTGCTAATCACGATATGCTATTCCTTTTTCAAGTACAGTTTAATTGCAAACGGTTTGGTGCTAGTGGTTGGGTTGGTTATTTGGTTTTGTTATTGTTGTCACTTTCCAGGGGTTTTTGCTGGTTACATGTTGTGCTCTGTTGAGTCTGTGTGAAAGAAAGGAAAGCTTGCTGCCCCACTGAGATAGTTACAAATGTTGCACAGGGCGAGCACGCTCACGCACACACACGCACACGCACACACACACACACACACACTTCAAAAGAACAAAGAGTGGTCGGCTCCATTTTGAATGTATGTCATTGACATTGATTTCTTTCTTTTTTTTTAAATCTTTTCCCCTTTCCCCTGAGTGCAATGTATAGTCTTACTATCTATGAAAATGTATATTCTGGCCTAGAAAATACTAATGTACTAGAACAAAAACTAAAATTAGACAGACAGACTGATCTGAATGAAGTGTCTTCTGTACAGTCCTATACAGATCTGCTGCAAAACAGAGACAAAGAAGACATATTCCAATGGTGGAATTCTTACAATGAGTTCTTCTAATTGTATATATTAATATTCTAATATGCCCTAAAGTGTGTTAAGTAAGGCATAACGTATGGCTGAGTGGTCATTGTTTATAGATAAATCAGCCTGTCGGTGATTTATCTATAAACGATGACCACTCAGCCATACATTATCCCGCTTATTACACGCCTACTTAATACATCAATTAATAATTGATGCGGGAGTGGCAAAAAAACTACTTTCTGGCCTCGACAGCCCATACATCCAAACAGAAAAGTCTGATTGCATTAAATTAAACTACATTAAACAACATTAAACACTATGCCACTCGATTTGCCACTCACTTTATGCATGCATACCCTTGGCCTCTATGCAGGTTTAGAAAGACAAGAGAAACCAAGACAGAAGACGGACACGTTTTGTCCACACATTGTTCTGTAACCTACAAATAAATTACCATCTTTCTCTCCACCCGGTTCGTGGGAATATACTCACAAAAATAGATGCACTCATGAATACAGTAACACACTATCAGCATCATCATCAAGCTACACATATTACTGTATATGTACACATTTTTGTATCAGTAGTCTGCTCGACAAGCATGCAACCAAAACCACTGGTATTCCACTCAGACCTTTACAGGCATGCAGTACAAAGACAGTCAGACTATCAAAATAAGAACCCTTCACAGCCCCTTCAACAGTCCTTTGAACTACTCCCATCAGGCCACCACTTCAGAGCACCTCTCGCCTAAAATAAACCTCACAAAAACACTGCAATATTCATCTCAAACAAGAGCAAATACTAGATTTCCACTACATTTAAAATCCAGCTTTGCAAACCCGTATAGCAATAAATACAGTAGTAAGCCTTGCCAAGCCATTAGGCCCATAGGTCAGGAGAGTTTATGTAGCGTGAGGCAGCTTGATGTACAAGTACGCCCCCTTGACAGAGTTGTGTAATGTCACGTGCATCTTTCATGGGTGTACAGTATGTGTTTGTTGTTTTTGAGACCCTACAGTAACATAAGACAATCTCAAAAGTATCAGAGTTGTGTTCAGAAGCAGGTAGGTAAGTACCGGTAAGTAATTTTACAGCATGTTCAGTCATTTATATGTTGATTTATTAAACGCATTATGATTGTGTACTAACAAAGCAGTTAAGATAAGATTGCACTAATCTTTTTTTTTTGTTATCAAATGTTTTTTATTTAAGACAATAAAATCACAATAAGACACGTTAACATCATAAATGACTAAAGAAAACAAAACACATATAAACAACACAACAAGATTGCACTAATCTTAACTGCTTTATTTTTTCATTATTACCTGTCCTGAGTTACTCTAGTCTAGGCCCACCAATGGTGTACCAAAATGGAGGCCTTAGATGTGTGCAAAATGCTCACTCATCAGGCATGTTCTCTCCTTTCCCTACTGCTGTCTTTGTCTTTCATCCTGCCTCGCTCATTTCTCTACCTTTCTTTCGAGCTCTTTCTCCCATAACCCTTTAAACTTTTTGCATCTATTTATTCGCTTTTTTCTATTTAAAGAAAAAACGTTTATAGCCCCAGGAAAAGTTTGATGAGCATGAAGCTCTTTTCCAGTAACGTCGCAACTTTACATTAATATTCTGTAGTTACACAAAATCAAAATGAGGAGTTGCCCTGTGCCAACCATTGTCTTCCGCTGTTTGGGGTAAAGCTGCTGTAGTGAATTCAAATTAAATATTACTATACTGCAGATCTAAAGTCTCACTTCAACAACTCATTTTCTAATTGATCAAATTCACACAGTGGCTTCCCCCCGCTTCCCCCCCCCCCCCCCCCCTTACGTCTTGGGATACACACCCTCACCCCATTTTATAAAAATGCAGAAAAACTGCTTAGGTAAATATATTTCTCATTAAAAACTTAAGCCCCATTGAGACTGCGTGAGCATGCAGGCTGCTATTTTGAGGAGAGCTAACAACATTCACAGTTTTACATTAATCATGTGTGAACATTTACTTTACAGTGAAGTTCACTGCACACAGAAGACAGAGTGTTGTTTTACTATAAAGTCAGCCATCCCACCCATGACTCAAAATTGTATTATAAAACAAAATGCCAGACGCCAGAGGATTAACTGAAGCCAGAATAATACCACACTCAGTGAGGATCCATGTTGGGTTGTGTGCACGTACGGTATATACAGTAGCACATCTGTGCATTTTTACCGTAAGTGTATCTTGCATACATGTGCAGTGGTGAGTGTGTGCGAGCGTGTGCGAGTCACCAAACACAGCGAGAACATAAATAAATGAAAACATACAAACAACTATTTCAGCATGTTTGTTCTCTCATGTGCGTCGTTGAAAAGCGATAAGGAGCCAATTAACCAATCTGACTCCCTTGATATAATTAATTGAACACGGCTTGTTTTAATATCTCATGACTGTCTGGCTGGCCTGATAATATTCGAGAAGAGAGAGAAATTCTCTGTCTCACCCACTCCGTCTCTAAGGCTCCATCTTTGTGGCTCTCTTTGCCAGTGTATACCAGTGAATAACTAACTGGCTGTGTTCAATTGCACATAATGGTTCAGCTTGTTGCTTTTCTCTCTGGCCATCATTCTCTCCTTGCGGTATACGGCAATCCCTTTAGAGAGTAGATGTGAGCAAAGTGACTCAGATGTAATGGGATGTAATTGACAGATACAGAGAACAGTCATGTGCCATACTGTCTTGGCTGGTGTATAATTATCACATACACGAGCCTCGTTCGCCCTGTGTGAGGGGGTGATGATAGAATGTTGCTCCTCTCTTTTACATGTCACATTCTGTTTTTAAAATCTGGAGATAATGGAGTGTGTTCCTTTCTTAAACAATTCAAAAAATTCCCCTAATTTACTTACTCGCCCTGCAATGGGTGCCATGGGCTAGCAGACTTTTATACGAATGATCAGAAATGTCTCATCTCTTCAGGAAAATTGTACCACTTTTGAAGTTTTTAGTTTGTCAATAGTCTTGGTCCTTTTGGCTTTTTCATTTATTTATTTTTTAAACCGCAATGGCGCACTACTAGCCTAATTAATGTAGAGACTCCCAAACTAGAACAGTGCTTTTTTCTTTGCTGAATGTTCAGGACTCCCCTCTCTCACCACCACCCAATTGAACATTCACATTCACATGCATCTTATCGAGTCGTTTGATTTGACACAGTGACTGCACGGGACATGCACTTGATTTATGCAGTGTTTTGCTGGGTCTACTAGCTCTCCATGACGTGGAATTCCTTTATGTTAGTGTTAGACCACAAAGATGATTTACAATAAAATACTGTATGAGAATTCTGAAACAACGTGCTGAAATTAGTGAACTATACAGTGTCACTGTTCACACTGAGATGGATACGTAACGTTGCCATTATGAAACATCCATTAGATCTAATGTAGTCGTTTTAGATCTAATGTAGACATCTTTTCTAGCCTTTCATTCAAATAAACTAGGATGCCATTGTTACACTTGTGGTTTGTTTTATGTATGTATAGGCATCTAGGCACATTGTGAATGGTCGAGTTGTAAAGGTCCTTTCAGAAGGTCCTGTGTTTTCTTTTGTATGCACAGAGAAGTTGAGGGTCGACAACGCAAGCGTATTTACGTGGGCGCAGCCGTGAAATTGTCACGCAACATGCTCGTTTGTGTTTGTGGAGTTGTTGTGGCTCTTTTGTTGGTTCTAAACATTTCCACAAAGCCAACAAACCCACTGATGCACCCGGAGACTAATGTCCACAGGTTCAATGTCATTTTAGTTTGCGTTTACTTCAATTAAAGTGCAGTGACATTACATTACAAACAGCTCCTTCTGGCATTCTGTCTCTTCTGTGTTGTGCACACACTAGAAATCCATATCGTATGCAGCACCTCTACTAGCTAAAGAGTGTGCTGCGACATGTTGGGGGCTTGTAGATCTGCTATATTTTGCCAAAAGTGCTCTTTTAGGGAATTTCAGTCCCTGCCTCTCAGACATTGTGCACGTCCCTGCCTACAGTATGTCCGTTGTCTCTCTCCACCTTTCCTTTCCTTTCCTTTCTCTTGCTGTCCTCTCGTAATCTTCTTGTCCTCGTCTCATCATCTCTCCTCTCTCCTCCTATATCTAATCCCCACCTCCCCACTCAGCCTCTTTCAGTCTCTCTTCCACGTCATCTGGAATTTTAAACTCCATCAGGTTCTCCATCCCTTCCTCTGGTTCATCTCCAATCAGCACCTGGATGACTTTCTCACAGACAGCTGTGACACGAGGTTCTGCCTCCCAGCCATGGAACTCTCTCAATATCGGATAAACACTCATATTCTTTAGAGTCCGACGGCCTGCCTTGGTCGCTGTGAGCAGCAGCAACGTTTCCAGTAACATCTTTCTGATATCAGGGTCCGATTCTCTTTTCTTGTCTTCAGGCAGATATTGTAAGTCTATCGGTAACCCTTCATTCTCTTTGTCTGTGAGCTCCTCTGGTCCGGCCAGCGGCAGCAGTAGGAATGGTAGAATGTCCACCGCATCGCTCAGCAGCCACGCGTGATGTGAATAGTCAAAGCAGCAGTTGTGTAGCAGTCCAACGACACCTCTTCGTCTCACGGTCGACGCCTCATACAGAGTGTAAGGCAACAGCCTCTTAATCGCACACCTGTCCTTGTCCAATAGGAAGTGTCTGGCTTCAGGGAGTTGTGTGAGGTTGGATAGAAGAGGAGCCAGGTGGTGGAGAGACGCCATCTTGTTGAAAGCGTCTGTAGAGAATATGTCCAGCAGCTTAGCCAGTCCCATTGACTGTTCCTCCAACACCTTATAGACACTTCTACAGGTGGTCTCACTGCGACTCAGGTTGGACAGAATTGTACAGATCTGATCAGACAGCTGGAAATCTGGATCAAGAAGATTCCGGAACAGAACTGGTAGAAGTTCACTATTCTGTGTTACCAAGATCTGATGCAGCGTTTCATCGGCCGATAGGTTGATGAATGCATGGTAACAGTTTTTCGCTATGGCAATGGACGGGTCAGACATCAGTGTCACCATGGAAACCAGCAAGCCAGGTTTAGAACGGAGATAACGACAGCCATCGCTGTGGGCAGACAGACCCAGGATGTAGTTGGTAACATAACCTTTGACATCTGGCCTGGTGTCGGGTTTCAGGAAGGAGAGAAGCTCGGCTGAATCTGAATCACTCAACATCCTGTTAAAAAACGAACCTGAAAATAGCGCGCTGCACGAGTGGGTGTATGGCAAGAGCCACACCAAAGACGTGTGGCTGTTATGGTTATTTTGTATCTACTGGCAGAAAGGTTGTACAGGTCTTGAATGGGTTCTCAGGACAATGATTATTCACTCAGTATCTCAATACAGCCCCTCAAAATATGGGCAATCTGTTTTTAAGCCGAGTTACCTTGATGCTTGCATCATCATCATCATCATAATGTCACTATGATATCCCCCATGCCCAAATATGGAGTTTCATATCAATCTTGCCCAAATATGCATGTGGCCAATTATTTTGGCCATTTGGCCACCAGACTGGCCTACAAGAACTCTCATTGGCAATCTCGAGTAACCATAGCAACCCCATGTATAACAAACATGGTTGACGTGAAAGGCGTTTCTAATAACAACCAACGGCCATCTTCAGACTTCGGATCAGCCAGGTAAAGATCCAAAACGATACTGTTAGCTATGCTCAGAAACCTCCTGATAGTCTCGAAGGCATGCATATTTTCAGAGGACCCGTTGTACCCTTCCGTCTGTGTCCCTTTTGTGCCCATATATCTCTATATCTGTCTGTCTACGTGTGTCCCTCTGATGTCATCAGTAAATGCCCATAAATTGGCATGCCTCCTTTTGTGCCCGGCTTTGTTTGTGCCCAGATGTTGTTTGCGTCTGAAGCTGTGACATGATGACCTTATATGGTTATTGCTGAATCAGAGTGACATCAGAGGTACAGCTCTTCACGCTTCTTCACGCTGACTCGGCCCGAGTGTTTGTGATGAAACACGCGTCCGACCTGTACAGGTCTCGGGGTCCTGTCGAGTGTTTGTGATGAAACACGCGTCCGACCTGTACAGGTCTCAGGGTCCTGTCAGGTATTTTCAGAATCGGGGGGCCTGTGAAGAGCTGTAGTCAGTGTTCCGCCCGAGAATACCAAGTGGGCCGACATGAAGAGAATATGGACACAATAAAGTGAAAAGTTAGAAAGCCTACTCACTGTAGTGAACAGTCATCCTATCACCATAATAGGACCATGCTGATAGGTTAAGGTCCCATCATACTGGTCTGTTTAGTTTGTATTACATTCATAGACTGACTGATGAGCTGGTTGACAGCGCGCACGCACACACACACGCACACACACGCACACACACACGCACACACACACACACACACACACACACACACACACACCTGTTGCTGTGTGTCAAAGTGTGACACAAATCATTACAAAGCATGACAAAAAACACCAATCCAACTCTCCCTCAGTGACAGAAGGCGGGTGGGGGGGGGGGGCACGCACGATGGCTTGATCAATGTTTCTCTAAAAAACACATTTGAACATATAATAATGCCCAGTCCAGAGCAGGAACTAACATATACTAATGACCAGTCCAGAGCAGGAACTAACATATACTAATGACCAGTCCAGAGCAGGAACTAACATATACTAATGACCAGTCCAGAGCAGGAACTAACATATACTAATGACCAGTCCAGAGCAGGAACTTGTGTCCATATAGGTAGGGTCAAAATTCTTCTTAGCCCAAACAACCGCCAACAGCTCTTATCAAGTAGTTTCTCTCGACAGTGGAAAAGGACACAAAACAAAGTACGTAGTAGCTCTCCTCAGTGACAGAATGTAACATGAATAAAACTAACAACATTAATCACAGCAACACAGAGATCCACCGTCAATGCATTCCCCATAGCAAATAATTAAGAACAATAACGAAAACAGAACGTGTCCCAAAGCATGGTGGGATATCCTTCCTCAGCCAGCTAACCGCCCAGTAGGTTACATTATGTTTGCAATAATTAAGGCCCTTCATTTCCTCTCATGTTCTCACTTATGTCCTGTACACTCCTTCTCAGAGACATCAAGTCCTCAGAGTCCACTAATTATATATACACAGTTACACACAAAACAGACGGTGAACAAACACGTTAAAAAATTATAAACACAGGCCTACTGATTTGCTTATTAGCATTTTAACATTGGCAATAGTACAAACTGGTGCAGTCAGTCCTTTGGCAAGTATTTTTTTTTTGCTTAAATGTATATGTATGCGTGTCTGTCTGTATGTGAACAAAATAACTTGCGTGCGAATATAGGTGGATCTTCATGAAACAGGGTGGTGGGGATGATGCTTATGCTGCCATGAAGAGATTATTGACTTTCAGGTTGAAAGGTCAAGGTCACAATCACACTCCAAATGACAGAAAATCGCTCATATCTCAGGAACGGGCAGATATACAACTTTGAGGTTTGATGTGTTGAAAACAGTAAAACAGTCAATCAGCCAAGAGATGAATTTGCGGGTGCATTCAATCGTCAATTTGCTGTGGTGGAAGGTAAATAAGTACATGCACTTAAGTATAACTTTTAGGTATTTGTACTTTACACTCCAATTCCCAATACTTCTACTCCGCAACATCTCAGAGACAAATATTGTACTTTTACTCCACTTACATATATACATTTTGGCCATGTGAAAATAGCCGATCTACAGGCTCAGAATGCATCTCATTGCCACGCATTGTGAGCTTGTAGATCGGCTATTTTCAAATGATTAGGACTTTTAGACATTTGAAAACTTGAATTCAGGACTTTTACTTGTAACAAAGTATTTCTATATTGAAGTATTGATACTTTTACTTGAGTAAAGCAATTGAGTAATTTCCCCACCACTGTAAATGTGCTGTTGTCAACATACTGACTCATCTATAATCACACCTCTACAGGACATCTCTGTACATCCACTCTCTTCCACCGGCATTCCCAAGATAAAAAGAGACAAATTATTTTCCATTCTTCTCCTTCCCACTTGTTCTCTCTTCACATTCCACTCCAATCCTCCTCATGTCCATTACCATTACCCTTCTCTCCTCTCTTGGGATTGAAAGAAAGAAATAAAAAAGAGCTTGATTCTTCTCTCGGGCAATAAATGACACAATCTCCCTTGTTCTCCCTTCTCCTCCTCCTCCTCCTCCTCCTCCTCGCCTCGACTCCGTTGAGTAGCCATAAATTACAACATCTCTTTTGACACATGACATACCGCCCTCGCCCCTCTCTGTCTCATCACCTACTCTGACATATGAAACCATCTCCCTCATCTCGTTTTCCCTCAGTTTTCCCATCTTTTCCCCTCCCCTGCTGTCATCCATTATACTCTGTGACACGCAATGTGTGATACTATCTTTACACTTTTCCCTTTCCTCCTCTGTGTCACCCGCTTGTGTTCACGTATCTCCTGTCCTAGGCTATGGAATAGCCTCACCCATTTAGGCCTGACATCGAAATGAATAAAAAGTCTTCTGAAAGAATACATATACATATATTGCCACATTTTTACGATTTTTCAAAAATAGCAGGCCTACAAGCTCATAGTGTGCCACTCGGTGGCGCGCTATGAGCTTGTAGATGTGCTATTTTTCAATAGCTAAAGTATAACATAATGCTTAGTTAAAACACCAAAAGGGGATCCCGTCCAGAATGGCTTAAGTCCTGCCCCACCACCACCACCACAAGTCTAATCAAAAATTATCGCATGAGATAGACACACCATTGATCAGTAGGTGTGGTTCTATGTCATAGATCTCATAGAATCTATGAGATCGACCATTGATCTGAAACTGTGGTTGTTGTGTCGGATTGTATAATTGACAGAGATCCTCCTGTGCGGGCGTATCATACACATTTTTGGACAGCTCAACTTACGTTATGATGTGGAGCTGTCGCACAATCATCATCATAATTTTTCGACCGCGGTCGAGAACATGGATTCCACAATGCTACGCCAGACTTCCCGGTCCTTCATTGCCACCCCCAGTTCCTGCCTACTGAAGCACCGGTCCTTCATTGCCACCCCCAGTTCCTGCCTACTGAAGCATGTGTCCCTAGCGATGACATCAGGGAACGACAGCTTTCTACCTCTGGTCCGCCCTGAGGCAGGACTCCAGAGAAGAAGGGAAGATATAACCTCATTGTTAGCTCTGTAGCAGTGGCCGGCAAACTGCGCTCTTCTGGATTGGGCCAGTAAAGAAACACGGGGAAGGTAGCCGTATATTAGATTAGTCGATGGGTGGCTTTTCCAAGACAGATCTTGCATTCTCATTAGAAGGCGGGTTTATTGATTATCTTGTTTGTCGCACAAAGTCTGTCGCACAAAGCTGGCAGAGGGCCAGCTTTGTACTTTCCAGTGCCACTGACCAACAAAAACCTGGCACATTTATTTTCCTGTTATTGAAAGAGAGCATTATTCATATAGTAAAATGCACATACTGTACTGCTTTCTACACACACAGGCACACGGCACAGCATGCCTTTAATGGCTATACCCTCTGGCTATACTTACACCGCATGTCAACAACAGAACATGATATTTCTGTTGAAATGGAAAACTTGAAAGCACACACGCCGTTACAACAGACGGAACATTTGGATTGCTGGAAATGTGATTCAGATGTTCAGATAGGTCAGGTGGAAGGAACACTACAACAGAACAGGCCCTGAGAAGGTTGGAGCATGCCGCGTTGCGGACTCTTGGACTGTTATTCGTTCGTAACAGTCCATGATGTTATGAAGTGTTAACTTACAATACTACTATGCGTATGCTGTTGTTACATGGCATGTCCTATAGGTGGCTCCAGGTCACGGGCCAGGGAAAATTTGCTGTGTGCAGTAGGTAGTGCTAGAACAGATGCTGTGCAGATGTGCTGTCCTCTCGTGTTTAATAGACTATACTGCTAAGAGAATGAGCATGTGATTATTAAGTCGATACGTGAAGATATAAATGAGGACATATATTACAGTACTTAGAAAGGTGTGATGCTGAACTGCACGTGCCAGTGTCAATGAACTGATTGAATATTTATTAACAGTAGCCTACAGTTAACAGTGCAGCTCTATACAAAAGGATGCTAAAAGGATAAACCCAGGCGTGTCAAATGGGAAGGAACAGGGTCGGGGCAAGGCCCGGTCAAAATAAATAGATATAGATAAATAGATTAGCTATACACAGACGGATGGACACACGCACACAAGGACGGACTGAGTGCAAAACATACTCTCCCCGTGCCTTCGGCCTGGTGGAGAGTTTGGCGGAGACAACGGCGGCGGCGAACGGGCCGACCGGGGCCCGGCGGGGGCATTCAGTCTCCACGTCTCTCCCTGTACCCTCCCCTCCCCTCCTTGCCTTTCTCCTCGCCTTCTCACAAGTCCTTCCCCACCATGTATCCCTGTCTCTTCTCTCTCCTTTCCATCTCAACTCTTTTCTCCACTTGCACAACTCCTGCCTCCACTTCTCCCTCTTCCTCCGTCCTCATCACTCCACAGAATATATTAGCCCTATTGTTCCCCTCGGGATGATTCATATTTCAAAATCCTCTCTCTCGCTCTCCTCTAATCTCATTTCAACCCACGTGACCATTTAAAATGTGGATGATTCATGGGACCACTTTACTCAACTCACCCTCATCTGGACACGGCCGTTTGAAACAACTGCTGTTTCAAGGCTCAGCTCAGGTCATTCCTCAAAGTGTGACTAGACTTGCATGGAACAGACTCCCGTCAAGGCCTGCAGCCAAAGGCCTGCAGCCATCAAGGCCTGCAGCCAAAGCACAGAGTCAAAAGTTCCAAATCATAGGAACAAGTACGGGGAAAACAACTTTACTTTCTTCCCCATATTATTCCTGTACCCAACCCACCCACCCCCTCTGCCATCTCATCCAATTTCTCAACCTTCAATCCTCATCTCACATCCCACTCTCGTCTCTCCTCCTCTCCACTCGCCCCTTCTCGTTATCTGCCAGCGTTTCCTTTCCTCATGTGCCCTCGACATCTGCTTCTTTCCTCCTCTCCCATCATTATAGTGTAGCAGTATAGATAACATTATCAGTATTCTAAGAAAGAAAAATCCTCTTATTACAGAAAACCATCAACTTCTGAGAAGTGGAAAGAAGCCGGGTCATTTCCCTATTGATAGCTGTGGCCCACCCCCAGTGGCCCACCCCCAGTGCATTGCCCACATCCCAGGATCACTGTTCACATGTGAAGGGCATCGATGGATGTCAATTAAACTGGAGACAAGGGGAGTTTCCGGCATTATGCAGATCAGACGGCGGGCAGCGCAGGGTGCCGTGGAGTTTAATAGAAGTGTGAGTTCAGTCGGTTCACCTCATAACCTTCAACGCGGAGAGCAGTTCCATGCTTAAATCACGGTCATAAAACAGCCACACGTAATCTCATGAACCCATGCATGCACGCACGCGCGCCCACACACAAGTGCCCACACGTGCTCGCACACACACATGATGATATCTCTATAAGTGTAATGACCCTAGGCTGAACTTGGTGTGATTGCAGTCATCTGTCTGTTAACTGCAGCCTCTATAGGAGAATGACTGTCTTCTTCCTGCCAATGACTATCGAGAGGCAGACTGAGAAAGTGAGAGAGAGAGGGGGACAAAATATAATCAGAGAGACGCACACAGCTGTTACCAACCCTCCTAACCCCCCCCCCCCCCCCCCCCTCTTTCCTTATTATTATCTCCACCAGGCTTGAAGGCAATATATAATATTGTGTGTGTGTGTGTGTGTGTGTGTGTGTGTGTGTGTGTGTGTGTGTGTGTGTGTGTATGTGTGTGTGTGTGTGTGAATCTGAATTCGCGCCCGGTGTGTGGAGACCTTAAGTCCCACTGTTACGAAGGGACTCTCCACATTGGGACCAACCTTCGAGACTACATCACATGAATATGGGCAGACCGACACCGACATCAAAGACGACACATCACTCTGACATCAGACTTGAACAGCATAAAAGACAGCTCTCGGCTTCCAGCCCTCAGATGCCAACCAACGCACACGGTATCTCCAACAATATCAAATTCCCCAGAATCTATAAGACCCCCAAGCAAGACACAGGACACGGACCTGTTCAGGATTCTACTATCAGGACTCCATACCTGTAAACCGTTCAGAAAGAAGTGGGTGGAATTCGTTATTGTGCAAGCTACATAGTTTGTTATTTTGAGGAAAAATAAAGAAGAGGAGCGGAGGGCAGGGAGAGCAAAGTAAAACTGTAAAAAGGCAACAAAAAAAAAGATACACGCATAATCCAGCTGGTTCATGGTCCATGATGTTAGACAATAAGGTGCGTCGACATAGCAGCTGCCAGGTATGTACATGATATTAGACATTAAGTATCGTATTGTACAGTGTTGTACATGAGAAGGTGCAAAGAAGGTACAAAGTCATTGTACTGTGCATTGTCATCAAACACATTACAAGGGGCGGTAACATTCTGTTTGTTTGTTATAGATGCTTATTCCGGGAGCAGTTTCTCAAGCGACGGTTCACGATCCAGAGTGGATTCTCTCTCTGAACCCCACATGACCGCACCGTTACTCTGCTTTAATAAGTCTGGGTGACAGGGTGAGAGGCGCTATATTTACCACATGAGAACTGTACCAGGACGTTTTAATGAGCTTTGGCTGCGGGGAGAGACTGCATCTACTCCATTTGGGTTCCCGCGTGTGACAAGAGCACCATGATATTTGAATGAGCCCAGGGCCCACGCTAAGAGACTGCACCGTTTGGTTGACCAACTCCTGACACCGGTTGACACCCACTACCAGTGAGAGGCAGTACGGTAAAGGGCTGTCAGTGTTCATTTGAAGGCATTTAATTATCAAATATCGATAATACTGTATATAGACATGATTTAGATTGATAGAAATAGGAAATGAAACGCACAGCAACTTCGAGCGTGTGTGCTTGTATACATATTTATTCACTACCAGTAAGACGCGGGAAGCGAACGCAGCTCGTACTGTACATATTTGGGTTTTGGACGTATAGCTGCTTTGGGGACTCCTTATATGGTTATGGCTGAGTCATGGTGACGTAACAGCGGGACAGACACTTGCATCAATCACAAACAAATCACTCAGCTCCATATATGGGCACAAAAGCGGGACAGACAGACAGACAGACAGACAGACAGACAGACAGACATGATCTGCTAGGTCTCATAGTAAGTGCTCACTGCTTTCGCAATCACTGCGTTCGCAACTATTGTTAATCATTGCTGCTAGGAACCAAATGGTACAATGGTGTTGTATACGCCAAAGTACAGTATAAAGTAGGCCTTAAGGGGTTAATCAGACTAATCAATTTAGTAGATTATAAAAACTATTTGAATATTACAAAAAAAAAGAAAATAATTGAGAGTTGCATCCATGAATGTGTGCTCCTCATGGTTTGTGGCATCTGACTGCTGGCTATACGTAACTGAATAAGCAGCCGATTCATTAACCACATCTCTATTCTGCGCATGCCGCAAGGCAAACATTTTGCATACAATTTGTATAAGCAACGCCCGTTGGGTATCAGCCTACTCGGGAACGCAATGAAACCGTTGTGTGCATGCACATGCATACAGTGTATGGGCAAATGGGTTGGATTGTGTGGAGAGCTGCCTATCCGACCGACTTCACACGGGGTATCACTCCCTCGGGTGCATGGGGAAGTCCATTTGTCTGACAGTTCCAGACACCTGCACTTTAAAGACAATGCATAGCGAGAGTAGATGATGGATGATTTCTTGTATCTAAACAAGAAAAGAAGTGAAGCTGGCAGGAGGGGATCGATGAGAAATAAAAACAGGATATACGGTAGCTGTCTGGTCATATAATATATGAGACATGTTTTTCCACATTCCATTCCTTAAAAAATACAACTCTGAGTGAAGCTGTGTAAAAAAATGTTTTAAAGTGGTTGCCATGTTCTTTCATCCAGGGAAAACTCAACCAACTCATGCTCCTAGTACCCGATAGTAAGCAAAAGATGAAGATAGAGAGAGAGCCTTTTCAAAATGTTGAAGAGTAATGCAGAGAGAAGGAAAGTGAGTCTTACATGCTCACCTTACATTGACACTCACTTTATGTAGGTTTGTCTGTACTGTAGATTCAGTACACTCTATATATTTCTGCTGCTAGATGAGATGCTTTAGTGAGAGACTGATGAACTCCGTCTGTATTACAACACTTTATAAATATAATAAAAGTTTTGGCATTTCATATTTGTATTGGCTTTTATATATCATAAAGGTTGTACTCCTACGCTTGTTCTGATTTAGATGCAATACGTGGGTAGCGTGCACTGAAAATAATTTCACCCAGTACTTTAGAACTGCAAACCTGTGATGTGACAATCAAGTTGGAAAGTTGGAGTTGGAGTCAAGCGGCAGTCAGTAATCCAAAAAGAACTGACATTATCAGAGTGCAGGCAGCAGTCAGTAATCCCACAGAACAGGACAGACAGTGCAGGTCTCAAAGTTCTCATGGGGGTTAGGTGCCGTCACCATTACAAATTTAAGTTGACGATTTAATTGGAACACAAATAATTGCGATGTATTTCTGCTTGCCATATAGGCTTTTAGCATGAAAACCATTGACGATGAAATGATTGCGATTATCTCAAATAATTGAGATTAGACAATTATGTAATAATAATTGTGACAGGTCTAGGTCAGGCTTGGTTGTCCGGCCTGACGGCTACTACAATTTATAATTACAGGCTTTTAGCAGCTGCTCTTAAGCAGAGCAAGACAAGAGTAAATGGCATGAACCAGTCAACTAATAATGACAGGGAAAGTAGAGTGCAAAAAAAAACAATTTAGTGACACAAAGTGTAAGTAATTATAAGATACCAGCCAACATCCCCTAGGACCATCTCAACAACATTTAAATGGTATCTCTAGTGGCAGAAATGACTGTGTGCTACTCATGTGGGTGTGCGTGCGTGCGTGTGACGTGCGTACGTGTGTTGTGTGGGCGGTTGCACAGGAGAGCGAGTGCATTATGTGTAGGTGCGTGGGTAGGTGCATGTGGGTGAATACAAGCTGGCAGCATGGTGATAGATGGAAGTTAATGTGCTTTAATGGATATGTTATGTCGTAACTCTTCCTTGAAGTATTTGACATCTTTACTGACATAGTTGCAAGCCCAACTCACTGTGTCTCACTCTGGGTAGTCTTAAAGATGGAGTGCCGTGATCTTGGTATTTCTTTCCAATCTTTCATGTGTTTATGAGGTGACAGTACTTCATTAGACCTATTGGTGTTGGTTTTTATGAGCAATGATGTCTTCCCTTTGTATACAGTTTAGTATAGGGTTTCTTCCTGGAGGCTGAAACCTTGACAGTCAAACGTACCAATGAAATAAACAGTGAAATCGCAATATCATCCCCTCCCCCTTTCTCATACAACCCCAGCTGTGGGCGCGGCTTCAGTTCAAGTGGATCACCACCCATTACCACCCACCAGGCAAACCAGGCATACTTAATGAACTGGTGGGCGTGTCCACATAAAAATTACATTTTAACAAATACTGCACAGTTTTTAGAAAAAAATCTTCCTCCTTATATAATAATAATACCTGATGATGTTTTAGGGTGGAAACGAATCACGGCACTCCATCATTAACGTTGGCTCATCTTCCTCGTGTTCACCAGCTTCACGTTCAGAGAGTTCTTCCATCACAGGTTGTTCATGTTTGTCTTGCCACTTGCTGTTCAGTTCTGCAAGAGAAACAGTATTCGCAGGTCAACATTATAAGCTACCTGCCTTATAACCTGGCCAAGGAAAACACATACAGTACAGCAGCACATTAAGCCTGGTCTGTACGTACAGTATAGTGATAGTCGTACCAGCGTACAGAACAAGATTTGCTATTTTTTGCGTCGGACACATTAGACGTATATGCTGCCAATAGAGTGTCGCAGTCCCGCCCCCTTTCATGACGACGCCAGGCCCAGGAAATTAATCCCAATGCATTTTTCAAATGGTATTTGACAACTCATGACAACAAACACAATATTTTGGACCAAACAAATAATTACAAAGAAGAAAAACAACAAAAAATGTGTTGTAACCTGTTCTTTCTAATTATTTGTTCGGCCCAAAAAAATATTGTTTGCTTTGTCCGCAGCGTAAACGTCTTTAAATAAATACTTTTTGAAATGTCTATGAGGAAAATGAACGGAGAATCATTTCCTGGGCCCTGGTAGGGGGCGGGACTGCGACGCTCTATAGCTGTGGATACTTGAGCATGACAGGGCGGGGAGGGTATGTATACACGTTTTGGTTTGTTACCTCTCCATGGACACCGTTTGACGTGACAAATATATCCCCATGAAAGAAACGGTACACACAGACAGACTTGCATTGCACGCAGTGAGGCATACTGTATACGCGCATGCCGCAGGATATCTCGTATGACATGCCTGTCAAGTGTGTTTTGCTATATTCAATTTATATTACGAGAACCCCCACACACAGTCTATTACACACGGCAGCCTTGCAAAGGTTACAGCATATTTCATGCAATAATAATGTGCGTCTAGAGACTGTGCATGCCCTCCTAACACACGGGACGTGTTGCATCATTGACAACCTCTGTGTGCGTGTGTGTGTGTGTGTGTGTGTGTGTGTGTGTGTGTGTGTGTGTGCGTGCGTCATGTAAAGCCCCCTACGGGCGTGTTGTACAGGGCGTAATATGGAACAAGTCCAATTGGAATCCTTAGTGGCACTGAGCTTGCTGGGAGTGGGAACAAGTCAAAATAGAGGCGTGGCAGATGGACGGCTGGACAGAGAGAGTAAAGAGGGAGAAAGAGATAAGAGAGAGTGAACACTATAGCTAAAGAATGAACAATTATTTATCATTTTGCAAATCATCGCTGTCTGGCAGGAATCTTCACATTTCTTTTCATGGTTTATTTTCTTCCTTTTTTCCCATTGCATTATTTATTTTACACTTGCTATTTTATACACGAAAATCTTCGCCTATATGACATTCCCAAGATAGGAACACCAGGTTGAAAGTGGTTCTGTTTGTCTGGGTTTTTATGAATAGTGAACCAATAAAAAATAAGACCTTGTCGTGACTAAATAATAACTACATTGGATCCATTGGAACATCCCAGACTAAATATGTTTATAGTCGAATCTAATTGGCCAAATGTTGTCTATAGTCGACTGGTAGTCAACTGGTAGTCGAACCACGCTAATCTGTCTGATTCAACCGTCCAATCATGCAAAACAAAAACTTCCCAACACCATCTGTAAACAATTCCCCCCCCCCCCATCACATCACCCACACTGAACATCATTTGCTGTTCATATATTCAGAACGGGTAAGGACTAGTATATATCAATTTTAAATAAGAAAAGAAAATGTTATGCAATATGGAGGATCATTCCATTTTGGCTGTGGGTGGGGCTGATTTAACATACTTGGTTTATATAACATATTTTTGGAAATTAGGTTAATATCTCAGTTGAATCATGAGAGATTGGCACAGTGCCGTCGCTACCTATACGCACAATATGCACTGCGAGTAGGGCAACACGCCGAGGGGGGCAACAAAATGTGCCAAAAAGTGCCAAGCCGATCCTCAAAATAACAATTTTCTCTACCGCATAATAACGAGTGGCCGTGTGTGCATCCTCACAAACAGTGGAAATAGCCGATCTGCATGAGGAATAGCAGCCCTCTCGTCGGGAGGGGGGGGGGGCAGCACAAATATCCAACCAAATGGTCAGCTACGTTCCTGGATTGGCAGACGACTCAGACTCCCTCCTATTAGTCTTATAGTCGACTAATCGAGGTCAGGCCTACTGAAAAGTAACAGTTTTGGGCAGGTTTAAATTACAATTACAATTCAGGGCTCTTATTCAGAGCGACTTATAAGTGTGAAATCAGAATAAGCAAATTGAGCATGAGCTCTAGTCAATAAACACGGTAAAAAAACCTCTAAGAAACTTGGACAAAACAAATCAGAGCCTACGAAACAAAACATGAGAACAAGCAGCGGTGGAAGAAATACTGTACCCAGCTGCACATTTTGTACATTAATGTAAAGTATTAAAATTAAATATTAGTACTGAAAGTAAGAAAGTAGATATACAAGCTCACACACCGATGGCAGATGAAACCATGCGAGGCACCAAGCTGCACCTGGAGCAATTAAGGAGTTCAGCATCTTGCTCAAGGACACCCACACCGGGATGGAACTGGTAATAACCTCACGGTTCCCATCCAGCTGCTCTATCGGCCACTCTAACCCTGAGCCACTGCCGCCCCAGTAAAGTAAACTAGCACCCAGAAGGGATGCAAGGAGAGTCAAGTGCCAGGGTTGAGGTGGAGTCTAACAGTACGTTTTAACACGGGCAGATGCAAAGACGAATGGGAGTATCATTTGGAGCAGCTACATGCATCATTGCGTCTTTGCATCGTCATGCCGCTGGCTTCCATTGACAATGTATGGTAGACTGCATCTTTGCGTCTGCCCGTGTGAACGCAACATACTGTAAGTATGCAGTCTTGCAATGCAATGGGGAGTAAATGTCAAAATGTATTACATAAGTAAGACTTGCTGACTGGCTGATTGGCTGTCTCTCTACCTGAAGTTCTGACAGACTGGGTAACTCAACGATGGATTCACCCACCAACTCAGTCTCACTATGGCAGCAGACTGCCTGGTCGACTGACTGGCAGACAAACCAGAGGGCTGAGGGAGTGTTGTATCTTGCAGAATACACAACATGTATTATTAAAACAGTTGTGCACGTGTGCGTGCGTGCACGGGTGCGTGCGTGCGTGCATGCGTACGTGCGTGCGTACACAGGTGATCTCATGTGAATTGTGTGTGTGAATGCCATGATTTCTTTATGGGGTCTACCAACATATCTATAATTCAACAATGACTATAGGATAGGATGAGAATTTCCCTCAAGCGACAGTCCCATTGTTACATTGCTTCAGAGCAACCGTCGACTTTGATGTAACATTGATACCACGGCGTGATTCATACTGAAAAGGTTATCAATGTATTATTCAGGAAATGTGGCCATGGAGTTCATGCAACATGTAATTAGAAACTCAAGACCATTTTGACAATGAGCTAAAATGGATGCTTGAGGATGTATTCGGTTATATCTGTACACTCTCAAAGTTACACAAGACATTGACGAGCATTAGGAGTGAAATTGATGACTCAAATTGATTGATTTGAATTAACGCCGATCATTAATCACTGGCTTTCATACGTTTTAGGGCTGTCTGGTCATGTTTGATTATGGCAGAAATACATGATGAGATTTGATTAATTTGTCATGTGTCATTTTTAATGTGAATATATTGAATAGACCGTGCTAAACGCTGACCCTTTGTTCAGAGCTTTATGGAAGGTGGCCAAACGATTTCCCATTGATAAGCAACGCCGTGTGAAATGAAAAACAATCTTCCTGGAACTCATAATAGATTGGCAACAAATCTTACAGGCCATGTACCTGAACAAAACCCTTCATAACGACGTTTTTAACATTCAAGACAAACAACTCTTCTGCAAACTTTTAATGTCTCTAAAGAGTCTGTAACTAATGTCCGCTAAGCAGCAAGCTAGAGATAGGCTTTGACTAATTTGGTTTCCAGTAACACTTAATTCATTTATTTATTTTAAAGATATTTTTGGGGCTTTATTGATAAGACATAGTGAAGATAGCCAGTCACAGGAAACAGGGAGAGAGATACTGGGAATGGCACGCAGCAAAGGTCGTCGGGATCGGGACTCAAACCCACTACACGCTGTCACGCATGCATCTATGTGGACCGCGCTTGGACCGCTAGGCCAGCAGGCGCCCCAGTAACACTAATTTACGTGACCGTAACAGTTCAACAGAAAGTGAGCCGAGCGTTGAACATCCGCCTTATTTTCTACGCATTTACTCTCAGCCTCGCGAAGAGCTCAGAGGAAAATGACAGGCTAAAAAAATAAAAGTGTACTCTCAGCCTCACAAAGTGCTCAGAGAAAATGACAGAGGATAAAAATGTGTCTTCAACCCAATAAACCTAATAAATCACAATGTAAATAAACCGCAGTGACAGTGTTTCAACTGCCACCACGCATAAACTATAACCTGGCTCTTAACACATCATTTCAGAATGTAATTTCTTATTCGGCTAAAATGATGGCTCTTCAAGGCTGATCAATAGCAATTACAGTTTCTCATCTGACTTTGCTTCTATGATCCAGAAGGTTTCAGATCCAAAGCAATTTAATCACAGCAACACTCTGGGCCTGCCGCTGCTTACAGTGTACACACACACACACACACACACACACACACACACACACACACACACACACACACCCGTGTGAACTGAGTGGTGAAACTCCGTGTGGGGGTCCACGGGAGCAACAGCCCAGCTTTAATGATCTTAAATCCCTTTATTTTTGTAGTAATCGTGCAACATAAACATTAGACACTTTAGTTGTCTACTTTAAAACAGTTGTCATGTTGCACACATGCCTAAAATTGCTCTTATTTGCGCCACCCTTGTTGAAAACAATGAATTTCAAACCCTCTCCAGACTGCATGAACAGCACTCGGTTTCTGCCCCCTCAACATCGGAAAGGGCCTTTCAAACGTGAAGCGATTCAATGCGCCTATAGTTGGTTTTCAATGAGACCTGCGTGGTCGCGCCCCTCTTGAGCAGACCTGTAGCAGACCTGTCGTTGATCCAGGCAACAACGCCTGCGTTCCTCGCTTCCCATTTGAAAGGCTCTTTACTCTTCTATTAGATGGCTCTGCCTCCCTCCCTTTCCCTCTCTCATGCACACTCCACATTGTAATTATAATTAAAAGTGCAACACTATTTCTCTCTGTGTTTCTAACACAACAGCCCCACTTTTTGCCCCTATTGGTACCCTAAACATGGGGACATACATAGGGATGGATGGACATAGGGACATTGCTGTTCCTTGGCGTGGCTGCACCACTCAAAAAGCACAGAATAAATTCCCTCTCCTCTCTCTCTGACATAATAGACTTCTCCATCCTCATAGTAGAAGATTGTGTATGGAAATGAATGCACATCCTTGATACATGATTATTAGGCAACAAATAGCAGGCAGGGAGACTGTATGAACATCATTCTGCAAAATGACAGCAGAGAGGGAGAGAGGGGGAGAAAGGAGCGAGGGATGATTATAGGGCTGCACTGGCAAATGGATACAGTGGAAAAACATCCCATAAACGCCAGAGAGATAGTGTAATGTGTAATATTTACCAAAATAATGGTTGAATGATAGATCCACTGAATTATTCAGCGCATCGACTCGAGACTGTTGGGAGCAAAGAGAGGGGGAGAAAAGTGAAGGAGAGAAAGACTATTTACCAAATCGTCAATGAGAAAAAGGATGACTGCTGTCATAACAGGGAGAAGGAGAGGAGGAGAGGATGGTGGGAGGGCATCGTTTACTTGAGGAGATGAGACAGTAATTGTGTCATCATGACAGGCAAAATGCAAACAAATAACCATAACCATGATCATAGCACATACAATAAACTGTGTGTGTGTGTGTGTGTGTGTGTGTGTGTGTGTGTGTGTGTGTGTGTGTGTGTGTGTGGCTATAGTGTGCAAGGCCATATTATCTGCGACCCGTTTATCAATTACACTTTCTGCTGCCTCATCACACGCCTCTGGAATGGTTTCTTTGTCCTCTCATTGTGTGTGTGCGTGCGTGTATCACCTCTATTTTCTGGTGCTGTTTACCTTGAACAGAAGCAAGACACAAAAATTGCTTCGTCAGGGAAACTAATTCTCTCTCACTCACACACACACACACACACACACACACACACACACACACACACACACACACACGGAGACACAATGTGATGATGAATAAACATGGATGGCCAAACATACACACACCACACAGACACACACACACACACACACACACACACACACACTTATCCTTGGGGTTCCAGGGAAGCCATTTATAGAAGTGCTAGCCTGAAGCCAGGTTGACAGCAGCTCACTGGCTTTTGTGTTCACGGGTGCCAGATTATATCAGTTTTGGAGGGTACAGGGTTCAGACAGCCACGGTAGGGGAAAAAAAATAAACATAAGCCCACCTTGGGGCGGCTGCAGCTTAGTGCATATTGGCTCTCAAACGTCAAGGACCCCCAAAATGATATGCGTTTGGCCACGGACCTCCATCTCATATATTTTGAGCCAGGGACACCCAGAAGAGAAAGTCATTAAATAAAGTCAGTTGGTACCATCTATGGCCATGCCTATATATGTGCTTAGCGGTCGTTTGATGCAGAGTGATCTAGTATGAGCGTGACGCCACTAGCGTTGACTCCCATTTTAATAACTAGACCTGTACGTGCCCGTCTGGACTTTTACTTGTAGTAAGTATTTCTATATTGCCTGGAGAAGTGTACCTCCCAGCCCTGTAGTTCTGGAGTAGTTCCAACGGATTGTGTGCCCCTGGTTTTTCCCTAGTGGGACTGATTGAGGGTAGCTACTGGGACGTAAGTCGGGACTTGATCACTCCCGGCTGAGTCGCCTGAGTGAGGGGTATGATGCTGAGAGACCTGAAACCCTGTTGACCTCAGGATGCATCACTGAGGATACGTCCCAGGTGCATCCATGCAATGTTTGTTTTTTTAGTTACAGTATTGATACTTTAGTAAAACATGCGAGTACTTTTACCAAGAGTACTTTTTCTAAGAGCAAGGCAAGTAATATAATATAAAATGAGGCAAATCCAACAGATCTTGTCTTGCTTTTTTATAAGTTAATTTTCCAGGCAAACCCCTGATGGCTGTTTACTTAGTGGATCTTGGGAATTTAGTGAAAGGCAGTTCCTAAACAAATCTTTGCCGTCACCGAGTAGTAGAACCCACAGTACCATAATTATGTTTTTCCTCTCTCTGTCTGTCTGATTACCACAATAACAACCTCAAGATGGAAGTGGTATGCAAATAAGCCTAGCACTGCGTGTGTTTGAATTTCTGTGTGAGGGATAATCAGATGCCAACTCGGCTGTGAAAGTGATTGCAGCCGAAAAGTGTAAGAGAGACAACAATCACAATAAGCAGAGGACATCTTATATACACACACACACACACACACACACACACACACACACACACACACACACCAAAATAAGCCGAGGACATCTTCCCGGACTGATACCACATTTGGATCTGAGACTGCAATGTCAGATGTGCAAATTTTTCAATTTAAGAATAAATACAAATAACCTCGAAAGAAGAAGTGACTTTTTTTTTTGCACGCTCTGGGATGGTAAATGCAACTTCACGTCACATCAAATGTAACGGTACAATCTAAATAGCAATTAAGTGAATAATAAATGTAATGGTTGTAGCAGGACAGCTGACAGGTGAAATGGGGGAAGTAAAGCACTGTAAATGCATGAAACGGCTCCTAAAGCTAAATGCCGCTCACATGTCACACAAGGCAATTATTTAAATTGTTGCTTGTGCAAGCTGTTGGCTTGTTTCCCTATCTTCAGATCACGTCTTCAAAGAGGGATTTGGCAGGACAACGACTACAGTTATCCATTTAAATGCTCTTGATTGATGCTGTACGTGTAAACAACTCAGCTTTTCTTCCGTCTCGCGTGTTGCCACGCTTGTGAGAGACAATAGAGAGGTTAATACATTAGAAAGGTGCAAAACGTATAGGTTTTCCTTTTGTAAAACACAGTCAGTTCAAATCTGACAGACAACCTCAGCTCGACTGTACCAGCTTCTCTCCATATTCCAGTGCTAAATAGTACCTATGATGTGTGCAAACAGAGATACACAATTAGGAAGGTTTAAGGGAGTGCAGGTGATACTAGTAAATGTTATGGCACCTGAATGTTCTCTGCGTCTCAGGATCAACCCCCCTCATCACTCTTGCATTCTGTCAGTGCAGCACTCTCCCCATCCACCTTGAAAAGAGGGTTGAACAGAATGCTGCATGTTGACAAATCTCACAAGCAGGTGGATTTGAGAGAGGCATCTCACAAGGTGCAGGTAATTATAGGGCCCACTCTTTCAACAAGTGATGATCAGTGTGGCTTGATAGATGGATTATCTCTGTGTGAGGGCTAGGTCTTACAGCAGCATAGCACAGACTGCCAATTATTCCATCCTTTGTTATTAGTTTTTCAAATGTTTGCTCTCGTTTAACACCAACTAATCACTGAAGAACGCCGTTTCATTTTGTACCACATAATGATTTTTTTTTTAAATATTTTTGTGGCAGGGTGTGAAACAGCCAAAATCTGATATCTGAAATCAATAGCCGCGAATGACTTTTGCCCAACCTTTTGATGAATCACAGATTGAATGGCACGTGACCTCAATTCGAAGTTCAGGCTATGGGATCTGACGGCGTGTTCTTAATATAATATGTCACTATGTAAATGCATTGTAATTTTGGAGTCTGCTCTGTAAGGCTTAGACAATTTACAATGCGTGTGTGAAGTGGGTACAGGCTTTAGTTCCGACATACTATTGATCCGAAACCTCAATCCCTAACCTAACCATAACCGCAAGCACGGGAGCAGCACATCGCATTTTCGCATTGCATGTCCCCGCGCTTCGGACCTTTGGTGTGTCGGATCTGAGTGTGCACCCCGTGTGAAGTAACACAGCAAATCAGTATATTACAGTATGACAAGACAGGACGAAGTCCTTCAGTTTGCATCAGATGCCGTCTGAAATGATGCAATTTATTTATCCTTTTTGTATAAAGGAATGAAGAATCAAGGTTACAATTTACAATTTAGGCATTTAGCAGACGCTCTTAATCCAGAGCGATTTACATTAAGCTAGAACAAAAAAGCATGGGAATAATCACATAAAAGCATTTATCATGAAACATGCATAAGCTAAGAAAGTAACAGTGGAATATCTATATAATGAAACTATACATATAAACTATACATATATACTACTATGCTATACATATGTACTGTACTATGACGTGCTATGACTACATACAATGCAATTATAGTGCCGTCTACATAACATGCTATAAGTCTGTATCAAATGCTATCTAAGTCTACAGAAATGCTATCTAAGGGGGTAGGGTAAGTGCTATGGGCCATGATGGGAGTCTGAAAAGGTGGGTTTTCAGACTACGGCGGAAGATTGGGAGTGATGCTGCAGTTCTGACTGCAATGGGAAGTGCATTCCACAGTTTTGGAGCCAGAAGGGAGGTTGAGTTGCCATTACTCATACAGGTACACCAATAAGAAGAAGCCTTTCAGCTTATTTACAGTATACTTATACTTTCAGCAGTATCCATATCAGCATAACATAATGGAGAGAAACAGAAGATAAACGTCCGACAACGGAAACAGAAAACACAGATTTGTTTCAGTTGACTAAGTGTTACAAAAGTGATCTCACATCAATGAACATTGTCCTTGTTTTATTTGTGCATCATCAATAGCTTGATTAGTTTGTTATCAGATCAGTTGCTAAGCTCTCCACTGAAACTCTATTAAGTGCCACGAATGCCTCCTCATTTCCATAACAACAGCTAGGCTCAGGCTGCTCCAGTGACTTTTGTTTTCAATTGTCCCATTTCTGAATAGCTCTCCGTGGATCTAATAATGTGGTAGCATTGACACTAATCGGACATTCCATATCAGCATAAACAGAATGTGTGAAGATAATTAGAAATAGAGGCATTTTTTTGTGAATATTATCCTTGCTGACAGGAATCACTCTGGTGTCCCCTCTGGAGGACCAATAAACAGACTGCTGTGCATAGTGCACACAGACATGCCGTCTTAGAGATTCAAAATGGTTTCTTCTGACCCAGAGTTTTTAACAGAAGGCTTATTCTCACTGCGGTCATGAGGACGTTGCAGGCAAACAGCAAAAAAGTTAATGCATTTAAAACTGAAAATGCATTATTATTAAGCTCAGTTTCCTGTTCTATGATCCTCACCAAGCACTGCTTTCATAGTAAAATGAGAACGTAAATCAAATCAGTTGCATTAATTTCTTATCATAGTCTTCTTAGGTAATATTCTTTCATTACAGCCACACTGTCTCCACACAGAAGACACAGAGGTTTGCCCTCTGCCTACCACCTGACTTGAAAACGGGGAGTCCACCTTTCGTTTAGCCATTTTTGAGGAGAGGGGTAGCTGAAAGTTGACCACAAGTGATATACTTTCACTGCTGATCAATAGTGAAGAGAAGATGCATGCTTGCGCTTGCAGGCCCGCGATATATGCCAATGCACTCCCAGTGCATTGTCGGACTTGTAGTATTATGGCTTTTCACTTTTCAGACAGGGCATTAGTCCGACATTCACCCGCATGTCGGACTAGCGTCTGCTCCCGTGCTTGCGGTTATGGTTAGGTTAGGAGATGAGGTGGGTTGTCATTTGTCGGACCAATGACTTGTCTGAACTACGTACTGCACCCGGAAATACTGCCATGTTCCAGACCATCTTTGCTGCTTTTTGTTCTCTGCATAACATCTGCAAAGTATTCACACTACTGCAACTTCATAATTTGTCATGGCCTTGTAACTACACACAGTACACAGTATGGTGCAGCAGGCCTTGATCTGGTGCTGAAGGTTTATGTTACCATCAGTGATCGTCTCACAGCTGGCATCTCTACTGAAGATCGGCGGCATCTTTCCCGAGCCTTCCGGTACATTTTGTCTGCCTTCACATGAACCCTAGAGCTTGGTGAAAGCTTGTTATTCCGTATCAGTAGTAGTAGTTGGGTTTCTTCCTAAGACGAGAGAGCAGATTTGTGATTTCTTCCCAGCAGCGTCTCTGCAAAGGGAGTTGGTGCTTTTTTAGGATCTTTCACTTTGAACAGTCATCAGCTTTTGCATCAGCCACGTTTACGGTGATGGCAGATTGGATTTCAATCCGTTTCTCTGCATTATTCCAAAAATCATCAACTCTCAGGTTCCTCTTTTATCACAGGGCATCAGGGTTTTTATAATTTTTCATTTTATTTCATTTCCTTGTCAGCTATCCAAGGTTTGGCCGGCGAGAGTCTAGAATTGTAATCATCCAACCATCATCACCCCCCACACACACACACACGTCACGCATCGTTTTGCAACAGTCCCATTTACTTAATGTTCATGCATTCCAGGTCATCATTGAGGTTATTCATAATGGTTGCATTTCATTAATTGTTTTTGTTTTCCATGATTGTGTTTTAACACAAATGTAAAAAAGCAAAACATTAATCCAATTCATCAGTGGGAATATCAATGTGCAAATAACTACATAAATAATACATTTGTCTCTCCCTCTCTCTACATAATCAAGTCACTGTTTGTATGTATGTATGATAGTGTGCGCGCAGGTTGTTTTGTGTGAACTGTGTGTGCGTGCGTGCAGTGTGCACCCATCTATATGATCATTCGGAACTCCCAGGGGAGTTGTGATGTCACAGATCACCCCCCGCTTCCCAACCCTCCTCTGTACTCTGGCTTCCCTCGTTAAAAGCTACTTTAGAGGTCTTCAATTAATAGGAGATAACGAGCAGAGGTCAATTAAGAGGGTAGATAACGAGGAAAGGTGTGACAGGGGGACAAGACCCAAGGGCTGCTTCACACACTAACAAGATGCTTTAATCACACATGCAAGACGTTCTTCTCACACACAGACACGTGCACACGCACACACACACACACACACACACACACACACAGTAAAATATCGCTCGGTTCCATTAGCACGCTCAGAGGAACACTGGAGGCATCGTTGACACAAGTCCCTGACGCACGTCAAATATTCAACACTCGTGTCGTCCTCGTGTCATTGCATGTACAGTACGTGCACACACTGTATATTACGGGTTTTTAACCGCATCACGCCAACCCGAATTAAACAAGGGAGACACACACACACACACACACACACACACACAGAGCACTGAGCTATACGTCCTTTTATTCACTTTATTGTCATTTCTCTCCTATAACTATTTATATATTTATTCTTGATATATACCGTATGTCTGTTGCTTGGGTGTTAATTGTTGTAATGGTCCATTAAAGCTTTGGCTTGTTGCCACAGGTTTTGAAGCATCCACTTGTTGATGACACCGTTTATAAACAGTGAGTACGGTTGTGTCAGGGGGAAAATAAAGTGTTGATACTACTCACTTCACACAGCAACACGGCCTGTGAACATAAATATATTGTTGTGTATTTCTACTGTTGAAACACATATGTGAGATAACATACATAATAGGATACTGACTTAGGCATTGCTTTCATGTATATCCAAATGGTCAGAATTACGTTTTGTTGACTGGAGCAATGTGTCTGGTTGTTGATGACCAAGAGCCGTCTGTAGCTACTGTAGCAGCACACCACCACAACGAGCAAGCCTTTGAACTTCTGTGCATTATCCTTTTCTGTCACATGGAGTTCTGATGAAACTATTGTCTGCTGTAATACATGAAACTGCAACATTTCAGACCTCATCGGCAACCTGGGCCGTTTGGTATTTTGTTAATTTGTATTCCATTACAGAGGCAGTCAGTTAGGTGGCTTTTTTATATTTATGATTTCCAATGAATTACCATGAAACCAGGCTAAACATTTCATAAGCACTTTACTAATGCAAGAAGGCGAATGCTTTTTGCACCGTGGCGTTGGGTTCACAGGAAACACAGTGACAGAATGCATGGGATTTAAGTTTGTGTGTGTGTGTGTGTGTGTGTGTGTCAGGACCTGTGCCTTGCTGCCCCCACAGATGGTGCATGTTTAATGAGAGCAGAGAAGATGGGCACATGATGGTTATGTTTCCTATGTCTATGTGCGTACTCTGTTATGTTATGTCAGGTTATGTATCCTATGTCTATGTGCGTACTCTGTTATGTTATGTCAGGTTATGTTTCCTATGTCTATGTGCGTACTCTGTTATGTTATGTCTGGTTATGTTTCCTATGTCTATGTGCGTACTCTGTTATGTTATGTCTGGTTATGTATCCTATGTCTATGTGCGTACTCTGTTCTGTGGGTGGGCGGGAAGTGATGAGGCTGGAGTGTGCTTCATGTTCTTGGTCAGTACACTGGACACCCGCTGGGTCGTGGGTGCCCTCCATCAAATCTAAAGTGCTTTTCAAAGTGCACGCTCCAATTACGTCGACATAGATTTTTTTCCCCCTGACCTTATCGTTACTATAAGTACATGTAATGCACTCGCTTCATCAGGAAAAGTGGTCTGAAAGTCATACGATTAATCACTCCAGTGAAATTATAACGGTCCATTTAATTGTTTGCTTTTGAAAAAGGCTGAAAAAGTAAAGTCTGATTTGAGCATGATGGGTACATTTTACCCATTATGCCCGTCTGTGCCTCAGTTTTAGATCATGTCATAATTCCCATTTTAATTATAGGAAAGATTGCATTACTATTACACTTCCCCACGTGACCACAGAAAAAAAGCCACACAGAATAACATTAGTGTGATATCTAGCCATCAAGGTACCTTACAGTATATTTAAGCAATAAGCCACGAGAGGTCTCAGGTTACCGGGTATTTTACACTGTCTGGGGGCAGACCCGAGGCGCAGCTGTTGCCGCCAAAAATGGGTTAAGATCGATCTGCCAAATAGTACACACTACAGGGCTCATTCTTATTAGTTAGTCATAGAATAACCATCTCTGTCTTTTGGGAGATATGTACCTGCTTTTCCATCACATCAATGGAAAATAAGGCCCAGGCAGTGTGGCCCAAATAGGGATGCCCGGGTCAATGACCACATCACACTTACGGTCCCATTTCTGGGCATAAAATAACAGGCGAACATGTCAAAAATAGATCACAATGTGTTTGTAGATATTGTTGGCAAAGAGGTGTAGTCTAGAGGGAAACAATTGGGGGCTGGGGTGAAGGGCAACTATGTCAAAATGTTGTTACTTTTCAGGATTAAAATAAACAAAATAGCAAAAGAAGCATATCCACAAGCTTGAAACGTGTTGGAGGGTTGCTTGTGGATCTGCTACTTTTGTGTGACGCTGTAGTATGCTAAAGTAGGGTGTTCATTTACAAAATAAAAAACACAAATATATTAAAATATGTAGGTTTCTACCAGACAGCAACGATATGGAGGTTGGTTAAGTGGTGAAACCAGGCAGACATGGAGGGAATGGAACTCACCCAGGCTCTCTTCCACCCGCCTGCGTGCCATGCTGGAGAGACCGACCGGTGCTGCTGATGTTGGGGAGATTACAGTCTGTTTGCCCACAGCTTCTTCCTCCTGTGTGATATTGTGACAATACAGTCATCTTATCAAGCTGTGAAGGAGAATGCTTTGTATGATTGTTGTATGAAATCCTGTTCATGCAGAATTATCTATTTAAAAAGAATTGGGGTGTGTGTGTGTGTGTGTGTGTGTGTGTGTGTGTGTGTGTACACGCACACACAGGGGGGGTTGACCTACATAGGCTAAGGCTAACAGTAGGCTATAGCTTAAATCCATTGACTTTAGTACTTTGAAGTCATCTGTGCTTGTTTCACACTGTACACCCAACTGTCATCTTGCATCACTCAAGATCACACACACACACACACCCTTTGCTTTTTTATGTTAGAGGGCATACTGTTCACAACTCTATGACACAATCAATAAAGAAATCTCCTGAGTCAAATCAGAGATAAATTGGACATTGTCAAGACTGGAGCAAGGAAAGGAAGCTAAATTGTTGCAAATTGAACAAATATACTATCAGGATAGAGCTATCAATACTGTTTATATACAGTAAGTAAGATTCCTCAGCATTAGGGAATGTGTTGGTACAGTACGTACATTAGTAGTTTTGATACAAAAACAACGTCTTGCCTATTGCCAGCTTGTAAGTATGGTTCTATTTGCTGTGGTAATGAAGTGGAATTTCCATTGCATCCCACTGTTTCCAGGTAAAATTGCCAATCTTCAAGCTCACAAAACATTGCATATTGTAGCTTGTAGATTGGTATAGAGGGTATGCGCATGCACAAAGTCAATGGCAGATCGAGTGGCGAAGTGAGTGACAAAGTGAATTTAATGTTGTTTAAAGTCATTAAATGCAATTAAATATTACTTTTCTGTGTGGATGTACAGTATGGGGCTGTCAAGGCCAGAAAGTAGTTTTTTGCCACTCAGTAGGCGTTGCCGCATAACTTCCAGGTATGACGACATCACGCGCATACCCTCTATACGCGTTATAAATTAAATTAAATTAAACATACAGCTCAGGTGTTCAAGGAAACGCAGATAATAAGAAAAGGCTTAGCTTCTAAATGTCAGTGTACTAAGTAGGGTGAAAATCTCTCCGTGTGTCACTTTATTTCATTACGGCTGTGTTATAATTGACAATAGTAGTATTAGTGGTTATTCACATTACTGAATATATGTCACTTCTCGTAATTATGTTAAGAACCTAAGACACTTTTCTGAACATCCAATAAAGGTAAGCCTTTATTAAAAATGCATTTCATTAACTATGACTTCACTATCCAAGGGATATGAATAGCATAGCACCTCCTCTCTCTGTCCAACTTCCCTCACCCAAGTGACAGGTATAAACGCCCACTACATGCCCACTGCCTGTGCAGTGCCCATTAAAGTGACATAGCTTACGTCAATCATAATGGCACATAGAATGCAAACACATTACGGCTCCTACACATCTCCTTACAACAGTGTTTTACAGGATTTTGCCGTTAGTGTTAACCCATTTTGAGAGGGAACCCATTTCGGTGTTAGCATTATGTTATGCTTTAGCTATTGAAAAATAGCAAATCTACAAGCTCATAGCGTGCCACCACAAGCTTGTAGGTCTGCTAGTTTTGAAAAATCGAAGAACGTCTGACATAGAAACAGTTTTTTCAGAAAACTGTCAGGATGTAGAAGACATTTTTAGAATCTGATCTCAGGTCAAAATGAGTTAAATAACACCATAAAACCTCGCCACTACCCTTTTCATGTCACGCACCCCCTAGAAGGCGTTTGCGCGCCACAAGGGGTGCACACACCACAGTTTGGGACCTCCTGGCATAGATGGATGGCTAGTGACATTCCCTTTTCAACAACATTTAAGCCTGCTCATGGATCCAACGTGCTGGCTGAGTACCTGTTCTGCCCTGCGGGAGACTTTCCCCCCCCCCTTCTTTTTTTTGCATCTCACAATAACCACCCACAATTTCACAGCATCAAATTCTATCATTGTTAGCCATGGCTGGCGGCGACAGCGTGATCAAACAGAGCAATCTTTACTATCATCAGTTGAGTATCATTCCTACTACCTGTCGGAATGCCCCGAGGGGAACCGGGAACGACTACACAGTGCGCTGTGCAGATTCCATTACTAATATATAACCTGTCTGCATGCTGGATACCTACAGCACTGTGTGACGTGTAAGCGCCACATCATGTGTGTTAGTAGTATAGTGAGAATATAGTAGACCGTCTCAGGAAATATACACAATACACCGGGTGTCAGGGAGATGGAAGGGTATTCTCTCCACATGCGGTACTATCCATATCATCTTGTCAGAAGCCATTTGTAATCACCAGGTGCAATACGAGTTGTTCAGTGTGCTTGTTGACAACGTTCACGGTTCCTCATGTCTGCTCTGATAAAACGATGGCATACTATAGACTGGCTTTTGATACTTCATACTATAGACTGGCTCTTGCAAATGGATTCAGGCAATTTGAAAAGGGCTTTTTTAAGCGTGGGTCTCAAGGAGGACTGGTGCCGATTATAAAATCATTTGAAGCTGGTCTGAACTGATTATATCTGCCCACATTATCCTGTATAGTGTTAGAAGTGTTTTCAGGCAGAATCTTAAACCCTCCTGATTGTCCTGATTTTCAAATCCTGTACAGTCCAAGGTGACAGATAACACATTATCTGTTCTATAAATATTTTGGATTCATGTTCATGTGTATTTTCATACATTTAACCACTTAAACATGACTGACAGTGGGCAGTGAAATGTTTGTTGCTGCAAGAGTCAATACTTTTCAAGCTGTTCTCCGGAACTTAATGCATAGATTCATGTGTCGCTTGGATGAGTCTGTGAATAGCATCATCGTCAGTATAAATAACCCTGTCAAAAGTTGCACTAGATACTCCTCTAGCCTTAGAAAATATTGGCTTAAAAGCCTTTATTTATAACTGTCACAGATGCCCGTCTAATTTTTTATTGGATGTATATTGTATTTTGTGTTTTATATGTTTCTGTATGGACCCCGAGTCTGCAATAAAGGCATTCATTCATTCATACGATTTGGCCAAAACATTAGTTTTTTGTCCTCTGATGACTGCAACACCATAAAATAAATATATTATAAAAAGCAATTAGGAGACTTGGACTTCATACCATAAGATTCCAACAGCAGGGACACAATTTTAAAGTGAGAGGTTGTCTTGATCTTAATGGACCCACACTGACTCCCCAGAGGAAAGGGCTTTTGAACCAGATGGCTGCCTGGGTGGTCAGGGTCAGCGGAAATCCCTCCCATGCTTTTCTTCACCGCGAGCGCCATGCGGCTTCTCGATAGAGATAGCAGTCAGCTAATGACCTGCTCAGCAGTGGAGACAGCATGCTGCCGGTAGCATGCTTTATAGGAGCAGGCTTGGCGTTTGAGCCAGACAGTCGCTGAACATGCAATCGTGGTGCTTTTTGATTATTGTTCAGTCCAAGCCTGAGGAAGGACTCACGGCAGAAACATTGCTCCTGAATACAATGTTCTCTTGAACCTGCAGTGTGCAGGTCTAATCTGCCCTACGTCTTGTCGCCTATGCACCTGCTTGGAAAGGAACCGACGTGTGCAGAGGTCTTCTCCTCACAATTATTGTTCGGTTTGTACTGAGCAAATGGACTGTTACCACCTTCAATAATAATGATAATAATAGTCTTTATTGTCTCCACATCATATATTTTGTCATGGACACTTGTACAGAACATTAATAATTCTACTCGAGTTGGAAGCATTAAGACCTATCTAAACCCCCAATGGCTTCCTTTCTTGTAAAAAGATTCACGCGTTTAGATATTGCTATTTACAATGAGAAGTGGACGGGAGCTGGTGCCACTTGGACTCAGACGTAACGTAGGACTACAAAATGACGTCGGACTTAAATACCAAATAGTGCCCTAGCCTGCACATCTGAGACGCATGCACACACGCACACACACAGGAACAACATTGGTCAGCTAAATCAGTTGTGGTTTGTGTGTGCCTCTAGTGAGAGCAGATAACTAAAAAGAGGAGGGGCCAGTGAAAGTGTGAGAAAAAAGAACGGGTCTTCAAGCCAAGAAAGCGTTGAGGTGCGATGCATTGTTAGCTTGTAGATCTATGACATTTGTGATGTACTGTATATTGCATCAGAGCACGCCCAGAAGTATGAGGCAAAACTGTACATCGTGTAAGTACATTAACGGTGCAGAAAGCACATATCTTCATAGCCAGAATACTGAGGAATATTTGTGGGAAATATGGAATTATTTCGAGCATTCGTTTGTGATGAGATCCTGGCGAACGCTCACTCTGAACACCATACTGTAGGTGTCTGCTTTGATTAGTGTAGTAGGATTGGCAGTGTAAGTGCACTTCCAAGGTGACAGCTATTCACCTTGGACGGTCTATACGGTAAGAGACTGAACAGGGAAAAAAAAGGGGAAAAAAAGGGGGAAGTGTATCTGTTGTGTAATGCCCCTAGCACCACACCTGCAACCAATGACAAACCATTGGCAAACATGGAGACACCTAGCACACCACCTACAACCAATGACAAACCACACCCTGCAGACACCTAGCACACCTACAGCCAATGAAAAACCATGAAGACATGCTCTTCCATAGTTGTCACAGCAAGATAATCAGCTTCATCCATTGCTGGAAACAACTTTATTTTGCACAATAATCCAAAGCAGAAAACAAGACAAACAAACAAGCAAACAATCAACCAATTGTGTGTTTATGTACTTTAACTGGTTCATGTAAGGAATTAGAATGCCCGTATGTTCGAGGCCTGCAGTGCTGAGGTGTATGGAGTGGTGTAACCAGAGTAATCTAGTAAGAGTGGCGACACGCTTTGATCTCGCCGCAAAGCGGGCGCCTATGGGCTATAGTTCCAAACATTGGAACTATACCATTGAGCTAGAATGAGGCTATGAGCACTTCCGCATTCCATTGTTACTTACAATGGGAGTCAACACTAGTGTCGCCACTCTCTGGGTGTAACAAAGCAGCGACAATATCAGACAAATTCAAAGGCCTCTTTTCTCAGAGCAAATTTTCTTTTACAGAGTAAACATATTTGCAAAGGTCATCAACAACAGGTTCATTCCAGCCCACAGCCAAGAACAAACACTGCTATTACAGTATTACACCTACATAAATGTATAGGTCAAACCACTACTATTCTTATGGGGGTGATGATTGCCAATAAAACATTTTTTTTTTTTTTCCTGGTGGTAAATACTCGTGGGCTTCCTATTCTCCAGGTCTTTGAAACTGTGTTGAACCCATAAAGAAGCTCCTCTGGCGTCACTTTGGATTGAGAATTGCCGATAAGTCCTTCACAATGTCACAATGTCCGCTGGAGGCCACGCTGGTAGAATTAGTTTGTGAGATCAGAAGAGAAATATAGATAAAAGGATCAAAAAAGAGAATTTATGATAAAAGGATTTGGCAAATATGGACCAGCTGAGTTAAGAATTAAGATCCATTTGGCCAGAAATGACATCGTGCTCAAGTCATCCAGATATTCGTTATCAACTCTTCTGGGCACAGCCACGAGAAACTAAAGTAAACACTCTGATAATTAGAATCTCTCAAGCTGTGCTTTGGGAGGCTGACCAAAGCCTGTTGTCTCTTACCAAAGTGCTTCCAAACAAAGTGTACACCATCCTTTGGCTGTGAGCCATTGTCCGGGCAGGGTGGTAATATGCCAAATGAAAAGGAATTGTTGTGCATTCTCCTCCTGTAATGATGGTCTAATGATGGCTTGCATCGCCAGTCTGTGTTATACAGTAGTTGATAGGTAGGTACAGGAGACCTTGACATGGCACTTCTCTCCCAATGGTTCACTGTGGCAGAGGACTGCTACTGGACAGTACTGTGTGAATACAGTATATAGTTTGCTTGTATACCACCAGTGGTGTACAGACAAGTACATTTATTTTTGTACTGGGATGTGTAGAAGTGCTACAATCACTCCACCACTGTACATTTCAAGACAATTATTGTACTTGTGATTCCATTACATTTAGAGGAAGTAACTGAACTAAATACTGATATTGGAGTGACCTTCGTGCTAAGCCAGGACCTGTACATGAATTGGGATGCCATTAACAAGTAAGACGCGCAAACGCGGGAAGCGAACGCAGCTCGTAATTTTTTGTGGTTTTGTGGTTTTCATGTGGTGTCAGCGTGACAGACAGACAGACACACAGACAGACAGACATGTTCTGCTAGGTCTCATAGTTAGTGCTCACTGCGTTCGCAAAAAGGAAGCGAAATGGGTAGCAGGCAAGAGCTTTGGACCGATTGTCCTTTTTGTTGATTCGATTGCATGTCTATGCTGATGTTTTAGGTGTTTCTATAGGCTTTGTGTAGGGTTGTCATTGCATCCATTGTGTGGTTTCAGAGATCTACAGTATTGTATTCTTGTAAAAGCATAATGTGTGACTGAGCAAGTTTCAGTTAATTGTGCCAGGCATACACGTAGCATCCCTTCAGGGGTGAACATTCAGCTCACAACGTGGCACACACACACACACACACACACACACACACACACACACACACACACACACACACACACACACACACACACACACACACAGAGAAGGGGCATGCCTCAACAGATCTGGCAATATGTTCCATCACACCTGGTAATCCTGCTAATACAGGCTTACAAGGCCAACAAACCACTCCTGTGCGTTTGTGCGTATCAGCAAGGAATAGAATGATGATGCATGGCTATGTTCATCTGGCCTTTTGGGAGATGCAGTGAACAAGCAACGGCAAGAACAAAAAATAAACGGCATGAATTCAAAGAGCTTTTGGGGAAGCAACTATATACATACGAGCTGAAACTGGCTACAGCACTCTGCACATAGATGCCAAATCTAATGGAACACTGCAAAAGTCTTTATGATACCCCACAATGTGAAATACCACTGCCACTTGTCCAGTGTGTGTGTGTGTGTGTGTGTGTGTGTGCGCGCTTGCGTGTGTGCATGTGTGTGTGTGTGCGTGACTGTGAGTGTGCATGCGTGCGTGCGTAAATGTGTACATTCAACCGATGTAACAGCGCCAGCGAAGAGACCATGATGCTGATCCAACAACAAACTCATCCTCCCGACATGTCCCACCTGTGGCAGGATGTGTGGATCTAGAATGGGCCTTCATTCATAGTCACCTTATAGAGGCACTGTCACCAGCAACAATAGCCAATGACAAAACCATCACGGCGAAAGGAAGCCACTTCATCTTCAACAACGATGTACTGCCAAGAAAGAGAGAAAAAAAGATTGTGTGTGTGTGTGTGTGTGTGTGTGTGTGTGTGTGTGTGAGTATGGCTGTGTCCAATTTGCTGGTGGTCGATAATTAGGCCAAGGAAAAGCTAACCTCTGACACGCACATGGGCGCTGTGGGACTGTAAATTAGGTCAGTATTCTTGAGGTCAGGGGTTTGACTCCCAGAGTTTCCAGGCATCATGTCTTGCTCACCTACACTAGTAACATACTGTAGCCTGCAAAAACACTCAATAACTGAGCTCAGCTGAGAAAAACAAGACAGATGCACACACACACACACACACACACAGACACACACACAGGTATGCGCTGGTCAAATTGACCTTACACTACCTTACACTAATACAGGCTCATACATTCAAGTGGATTGCAGGCTGACTTTGATTACCACACACGTAAAGCATCAGGGTCTACTGGCGGCAGGTCACATGTTCATGAATACAAATGTGTTGCTAGATAATTCCATGAGCCAATGGAGGAGGGCGAGGCAGTGCCAGTCTTATAAAAAGGTGTTAAAAACGCAGAGATTCACGCAGAGTCACAGGGAATGAAATGAAAAGCTCCCGGCTCAGCAGAGTAAAGACTAGGCGGGGATGCACCGGTTATTTATTATGATGCAGATCGGCTATTCTAAAATGGTGAACAGTGCATAATATAGAATCTTTATCCAATGCCGGTGCTTTACATATAGATGGTGTACTACATTCACACACACAGATACACCGATGGCAAAGGAAACCAATCCGGGCACCAACCTGCACATCGGGAGCGATTAGGGGTTCAGCGCCTTGCTCAAGGACACTTCGACACCAACTCTGGGTTCGGCGCCTTGCTCAAGGACACTTCGACACTAACTCTGGGTTCAGCGCCTTGCTCAAGGACACTTCGACACTAACTCTGGGTGAGGCCGGGATCGATGGGAGGAACCAACCTATCCCCGCGGCTCAGGGGTAGATCCTGCCTTTTGCCTGGCAGAGCTAATGAGAGAATTAACCCATTTTGAGCTGAGATCAGATTTAAAAAATGTCTTGTACATCCTGACAGTTTTCTGAAAAAGCTATGTTTCTATGTCAGTCGTTCTTCGATTTTTCTAAAATAGCAGACCTACAAGCTAGTAGCGCGCCACCAAGTGGCGCGCTACGAGCTTGTAGGTCTGCTATTTTTCAATAGCTAAAGCATAACATAATGCTAACACGAAAAGGGGTTTCCGCCCAAAGTGGGTTAACGGAGTCAACAGGGGACTGCTGGTAAAGCAGATTAGTGCAGGTGAGAGACGAGAAGTGGAGCTGGAGCTGCCAAATGCCAGTGCCTCCCACCGACCGAGACAAATGCACAGGCATAGTCGATCAGGTCAGCATGACACGGTTTCCGAGTATTGAACAAGGAAATGTGCGCGTCAATACCAGTGGATTGATACATTATTGTGAGAGCAAGTTTCGCTCCACAGTGTCACGGTAACTTTGTTTCTTTAGTTTACTTTATAGTGAATTATATTAGTATTATTAGGCAGTGGTCCTGTGCAACATAGCAGAGCACACTCTCCCTCTCACTGCATGTGACACAGTCCCTGTTGATCTTGCCACTGACGAGGTTGCAGTGCCACAAATGAAGCTAGCATGCATGATGCAACATACAGTACAGTACAAGGTCATCTATGGCTTGGGAATGTCCTTTTCAGAGAGAACATTTACATGACAGTGGGCATTTCCCATCACTCACACTCACACACTTGAAATTGAAAACTGCAAAGAAATAGCTGTTGTTTAAGCTGGTGAGCAACCATGAAAACACCGACGTCTGACGGTGTAGAAGGGCAGCGCTGCCAACTTGGAACATTTCCAAGACAATAATATCCCCATGTCAAACATGAGTACGATGATGGACTCATGTAGTGTAATGTCATGAGAGGAAGTGAGGCCGGCCTTGAAACCAGCATCTGTCTCACACACGCACGCACGCACGCACGCACACACGCACACACGCACGAACGCACGCAGACAGTACAGTATCCCTCTATCTGTGTCCAGGCCTCTCTCGGAAAATATCTGTATTCCATTTGACTGATGTTTCTGTTGTTGAATATATTTTCTTTTTCTTTTATTAGAATTCATCTTTTTTTACCCTGAAGTGATGTACTGTACCTCCTAATTTATATTGCTTTCATAGCATTATGATTATATGAAAGGGATATTAAGAATAGTTTTTTATGGTCTGGCTTATGCTCCTCTACTGCACGACAGCATGCATTTCGGGTGGAATTTAGAAGCAAATGAGATTCAGAGAGATGTTCTAAAAACAAAATATGCCACCCAGGTCATGAATCATTCAAGTACAAAGAGTTAAGTTAAAAATAAGAGTGTGTGTGAGTGTGTGTGTGTGTGTGTGTGTGTGTGTGTGTGTGTGTGTGTGTGTGTGTGTCAAGCAGTGGCCTTCTCTATCAAAACATAATCCACATGGCAGAGGACCAATCAAATGGTTAGACTCAAACAAACTCATTGGGAGGGTATCGGCGTGTCCTATAAAGGACGGAGACAGATGGCACTGCATGTGCCAAAATGTGAAGTGGTCTGTTTTAGTGGCACCATTGAGCCCATTTAAAAACATGGTGGATGGTGTTCCTTGGGCTACTGGGATTGTGCGTGCAGGTTTTCACAACGATGCTGGACAGACAGACAATCAGATAAGACGGGGGTGAAAGCACAGTCTCCTGCCTTCAGCCGTCTGACCTACTGGTGGAGACGATAATAACAGGAATATGCAAAAAAATAAATATATATTTTCATATTTGGGCCAGTGGCCAATGTTCTCTCAGCTAAGCTGAAGGTGTTTGGGGAAGGTTTTGCAGAAATTGGTTGAGGAGTGTGCAGATGAATTTGGCTTTTGAAACTGTAGAACATTATGTGGTTCTGATGACTCCGTTGTGTCCAGCCCAACTCTTAAATAGTGCATTAGCTCTGTCCATATAGTCACTGGTTATTTGGCATTACTGTCCATAATATAAATTTATGGTCTCTCCGAGTATGTATGCATTTGTCCTCCCATTCCTATTGGCTGATTTTCATTCCTACTGGCTGGAAAATCTGATTGCTATAGAAGGCATGATCACGTAATAAAAAACAAAAAAGTGGTGACCGCATAGTGCAAAAGGCCCTGCAGTGCCACATTTATTTGGGGCCAAGCGGAGCACTTTAAAAAGTTGAGAACGTTTAAAGTCTTTGAGAAAATGTGTGGGCCATTCCATCAGCTGACCAATCATGATAAATTGCTCTGCGACAGGTCTTCAAATTGACCCCAGCTCAGCCTGAGGTAATGTTTAAAATGAGCTCCGTCCACGTCCAGACAGCGGAACGGAACGCCCATGGTAAAAGGTTGTGACCCGCCGCAGCGCTGTCGGAGGATGTCACAGCTTTCATTTTCAGCAGGAGAAAAAGGACTCTAGGTAGCCATTTTTTCATAACGGGCGGACAGTGTGAAAAACACCCTAAGGTGGCATATCTATAAGGCAGCTGTTCGCCCCCATTTTAACCGCGCTACTCTGTGGATTACGCACTGGTTTAAGACGAGGAAGACAAACATCCTATTAGGAGCCGTTACTTGACTAGATTGCCCTCAGTTTATTGCGTAAGGGTCCGTAACATTTCTACATGGACTTGTTAACTAGTTGTTGTTAACTACTTGTTGGACTAGTTAATAATACTTAACCAAACATAATGGTGCCACACAAAAATCTGATCTGAATAATAAAGTAAACTTATAGGATTTGGTGGTAATATTAGATGGCTCAAACTAGTGCTGGTTGGCTGGATTATAGGACCTGCAGTGGTGCAGGACTTAACCGGGACACCGAAGCTTCTAACCCAATGAGTACGTTTGTAAGACCAGATATCGCTGAGGACATTTGGGTTGTCCAAATGTCCTGTCTCGTACAGAAGACAATGGAGTGAAGCAAACGCTGCTAGCTCCCTAAACCTCTTGGGATTCTACTTATACAAGGTTTTACTGGATGCGTGTCACGATGCCGATGCCAAACGCGTACATCCATGAGGTTTCTACATCAGTCTGATGTCGGTACTGGATGTCGCCGTCGTCCTCATATATGGAGCTCTAGGTCGTCTCCCTATATGGAGCGCTTAGTGAAAGCCTTACATTTGAACCTTTCCTCTGTTAAATTCGAAATCAACTCTCTCTACCATCTTCTGAAACTTTAGGACTATTAATAACTGCTCTCTATTGCTTTAGAAAGTTTAATCAATCTTTTCAATATTAAAATGCCTGTGGTATTTGGTAAACATGCTTGACAAATACCAGACATCATTGCGAAGCAAGCATGTCAGCGGAGGGCTGACTATAATTGCGGTTCCAATAGTGTGTGTGTGCGCGCGCGCTACGCTCCTTTCTTCCACTCGCCATTTGGATTTTGGAAGTAAAAGTACTCATTATGCAGAATGTCCCATTTCAAGTTTTTAAATGTATACAAATCTTTCAAAAAGAGCAGATCGTTCTGAAAGCTCAATGTGCATGGGCTTGAACCCTCCCCGAGGATAGACTCTGAAAAAGAGAGAGTGTGGTGGCAGGTGTCTTATGTGACTGGATACGTGGATAGTGTATTTTCTTTTGTATTATTATTTTATTGTATTGAACTATTGATGATGATGAACTGGAGGAATCAGTTCACCCTCCGCCCCCGGCCCTCAACATTTGGTTTTGTAAAGGTATGTCTTCGTCTCGTTTTTTTTTTTTTGTAATCGATAAAAAGAAAATATTAGATCTACAAGCTCACAATGTTACAGATCGGCTATGTTTTGTAATAATGAAAATCTACACAGAGACTAGTAACTAAAGACTTTTCAAATAATTGTAGTGGATTAAAAATACTATATATAGCGCGTGGCCGCGTGCACGCACACACCTCAAAATTGTTACTTTAAAACAGTTACTTTAACACACTGACTGGAATTACAACTGTGGGTTTAGTAACGGTCCCTCATCAGAGATGGAAGGTGGTGATATACTGTACTGGCAGGCGAGCAAGGTCCTGAGAGAGCAAAAAAATAAAGTCAATAAATTCATAATCTGCGGACGAGCGAAGGAGTCTGTTCTGTGTAAGACTTTTATCCGTTTAAGATGACACTCAGCAAAGATGACACAAGGGAAAGAGAACCTTTACTCTGATACTTTGATCTGCGGCGGATTTTGTAAGCCGCCTAGCCTTGCTTTAACCTCATGCGGGGAAACCAGGAGCAGCTGAGGAAGGATATTGGAGTGGAAGTGGAGAAAGACACAGTGGGGTTTTTTCATACTTTGATCCATACTCCAACTTTAAAACCTTGATTGTGTTATGAATATAAATATACATAAATATAAATACATTAGTCTTGCCCATTGCTTTTATTTGGTTGGTTGGTTTTGTGATGTGTCCCCGAATGTCACCCAGAAACCTTTATGTCCAAATCCTCCTTTTGTTGAAGGAGGTTGGCAATCTACAGCTCGTTGGAACTTTTAGAATAACTTAGAACTGCTTTCTTGACTTGAAGTAAATAACTGTGCGTGTCATAGAAGAAGAAAGATACAACCAGGGCACATGGGCTCTAGGCCTATAGACATAGGCCAGGCTAAAGAGAACCCTCCACTGTGCCCGCCCGGGAATCTTCCTTCAAAAAAGCATCACACAAAAGAGACAAAATAATAGAGACCTTTAGTAACAGACTCATCAAGCAGGCCGTTTTGTCTATTGTTCTTAACTCCTTTGCTGCCCCTAGTGTTAGCATGGTTGTACTGCCCCAGGGGCCGCCCGTCCAGGCCCACTATAGCAGTGGTTGAAAACTGGTTGAAAACTGTTACTATATTATTCAATACAGGCTGTAATTTGTCCAGTTTAATGGCTGATCACATCAGGCATCTAGCCTTTAGAATTGTCGGACAAAACACTCAGAGCTTAACAAGAGAGATTGGCTCACATCAAAGGCACCATTCCCTCCACTCTAGTGCAAACATCAGTTTGCCTACCGTCCAAGCAGGTCAACTGAGGACACCATTATGGATGAAACCAGGCACGTATCAGAATGCCGAGTTTGACTATTCTTACCCAACCCTGTACGTGGCTGCCAGACTCCATGACAACTGAAAGTTGCACTTCTTGACCAACCTCTCCCAAACAAACACTCATCCTCCACCTACGGTAGAGATAATTGGGTATCTGAGAGTAAGAGAGTGAAACTATTCACCTATAACTGTAGCCAGGGCTGGAGGTGTGAGAGGCTTGGAAAATCCTTTCTGCTGGTTGCTTTGAAGATCTACAAGTCAAGGAGACACACAAAGGTCACTTGGCCAGGTCAACCGTAACTTAACCTGGAATAAATAGGTTTTTCAAAGTCTCTGACCTCTAATGACATTCGTAGGGTGGGGTTCTTTGTGCCGTTTTTCCACTGTGAGCACTTGCACTTGTCACACTTTTGCACTGCCACTGACCAAATGGAATCTTTTTTGATTGGCATTGCACTGATAAATATTATTATTATTTTTTTTTACGAGATACGGTAAAGACTGACTGTAATGGACATGCATTATCGGTATAGGCAAAATGGAGCCCAGTGCCAGTCAGTTGAAAGTATTAAGGGCTCGTCAGTGCTCAACAGGGAGTGCTCGTCAGTGCTTGAATCAGGGAGAAAAATACATGAGTACTACAGGGTACACCCTGTAAAATAATAAACACCTGCAGACCAATCGAGTGCTCCAGTATTTTACTTGGACAGTCTATCTTGAAGTGCCCATTAATTATTCTCTCTGATCATCGCTAGGCAGGTTTGGCAATTTCAAACAAGGATTTTAAAAGCTTTTTATTTTGTATTAATGCAAGAGCAGCGGCTTCCATTTCAGAATTCTAACTTTCCGGGAAGAGAAAGGCTGTAGTTTCTATTTCCTGGAATAAATCCCCATCGACTCGCACAGCGAGTAGACAAATTGTGCCATCACTGAATGCAACAGACGAAAATATGTCTAAGTCCACACTATTGATCCATAATGTATAAATGATAGATAAGGGTTCAGGACAACGAGGCCTTTTCGTGGAGGGGTCAGAATGAAATTTGGACTTTATTTCGTCTGTGGTACTCTGAGGATTCATAAGATGATAATGTAAAGCACTCCTTTAATAGTGAATTTATATTCATACTCTGCATAGTGCATACCCAACCTTGTAAAGTATGTACTATAATCTCTCACCATCTCTCTCCCCCCACGTGCAACGCAGTCATGATACAACTTCACTACGTCTAGGTAAATTGCATTACTGTTACTGACTGCACTGACTGTGGTTGTGGACTGTGGTGCATTCACCATGCATCTTGGTGCTACTGTACATCCTGAACCGTCCAGACTGTGGTTGTGGACTGTGGTGCATTCACCATGCATCTTGGTGCTACTGTACATCCTGAACCGTCCAGACTGTGGTTGTGGACTGTGGTGCATTCACCATGCATCTTGGTGCTACTGTACATCCTGAACCGTCCAGACTTCTCAGATCAGTTCTGCTCTCTGAAACCACAGTCAGAGCTAAATAGAGCTAAACGAGGTGGAGCGCCACACCTACTATCAGCTCCCAGTACTTCCCGCACGACTTGCCATGCACACCCAAGCCGTGCTGCTCATGTGCTGAATTGGCCCGGGATCGATCCTATGAACTTGTGGTCCAAAGGCGAGAGCTCTATACTGACTGAGCCACCCGGACACAAAGGCAGCAGTAATAGTGCATTTATTTAGGTTTGTGGGATGGTTTTTATCCAAAGTGCATTACAAATGTGAATTACTGTACAATTCATACACAGACAGCTGAGTCAACCATACAAGGTAGTGGTACTACAGTAACTAATCTGCTCACTGAGTGGTTTAGGTTTCGGTGTCTTGCTCAAGGACACTTTGACTCAAATGCAGGGAGCTGGGGATTGAACCATGACCCTTCTAGTTTCCAAGCGGATGCTCCTGATCCTTAGCCTCGGTACCCAGACTTTTATTTTCGTTTGCATTCAGCCAAAAAACTGAAAGCCTGGGGAAAATGAGCCACATTTCTTGGTCTAGGGGTGGGAGTGAACTACAGTGCAGAGGGGCGTCGCTCCAAATTTGGTGACGTCAGTTTTCTCCACTGTTTTCTACCAGGGGAGGGGAGGGGGGGCGGGCACTCAGATCGTTGAAACATTATCATCCAATGGCATGATCCAGGCGCCACCCGCCCCTCTAAACCAGAAACCACACTGGCTGGGCCAGGCTGGTGGATACTTAACAACGCATCCTCATTTCATGCACCTCTGAAACGATCTCATATGCAACTGGTACAACTCTGTTCTTTTAAATCAAAGCTGAAGACCTTTCCGTTTGACGCTGCCTTATACCGATTCATGTTTAATCATTCATACTGCACTTTAATCTTGTTCTCATTCCGTTTTGTTGATTATTATTTTTAATTGCATTCAAACATGCTTTTGTAATGAGTTTGTTCTGCGCTCTCTCAATGCTCTGGGTCTAATGTCTTAAATCGTTTGTTTAAAGCACTTTGAATCACCTTTTTGTAGAAATGTGTTCAAATAAACTTTCCATGACCTTAGTTTTATCAGTTATGTTTGTACATTTCTAGATTATGAAATGGAAACAGAACACACAGAACATAATGACAGCAAAGTTAACAACTTTAAATATCTCTTCCCAACGGTCATGTCACCTCCGAAAATAAGACCAAGCCGATTAACCTCGCAGTTGCCCCTGGCAACTTCACTGGCGGTTCATTTAGTAGAGGATAATGTGTTGGTCACCAAGGCAGGCTAGACAGGGTTGCTAAGTAACCAAAATATGTGCGTATGTGCATGCGTATTATAGGCTACTTGTTTTGAATAGTTTAAAATAGACCCAGTAAACAGAAGGTCAAGAGGTCACTGTACCTGGCAGTCCTCAAACACAAACATGCGTCAGCAAGGCACTCGGGACGTACACAAACCTCCATTTCTCAAACAAAGAATCAAGAGAACAGAACAAGGACAACTAAACGAAGGAAGCCAAAGGACCAAGAATCCACTTGCACGCACGCACGCACGCACGAACACACAGGTCAATGCTCTCAGAGCATTGTAAACTTGTGAAACAAGCATGCCTTAAGCTTTGGTCTCTATAGGGTTCAGAAACAGATTTTGAGGCTCAATGTGCAATTTAGGACCTCCGGCCCAAACGGGAAGATTTGTGTCGTTAAAAAATGTTGTGAGCTTGTAGAGCACCTAATTTTGAATGAAATTTGAATGGTACTGTAGGACTTTAAAATTACTTCTATCTCGAGTGCAACAAGACTGAAGCAAGTACATGTAATTGGCTACTGTACTGTATATATATAGCCTTCATGACTGGAGTATTAATCTCAGTATATAATGAAAAGTGAGTCAAACCATTTGATTTCAAATAATGTTGCGTTTCTCCCTCTCGTTTCCCTATACCTCCACCTGTCTAAACATGGAGTATCTAACTGTCCCAGGTGTGTGTCAGCTTGTATCTTCCGTCAATAACCAGAGCGTTCTGGAAATGCACTACAAAACCATGAACCACCTAATCCGGTCAGGCCCCAGGAAGATTCAGATGGAAGTCACTGAAGTAACAGTGTTGATTGTACAAGGTATCTGCCTGAAAGCAACAGGGCCAGATTAACCCTTTTGTGGTGGCCGGTTCCACTGTTTAGCCGCTACGTTGGCCCCCGAAAGCTTGGTGCCCATTGGTGTCTGCAGCCCTAAAGCCTATGCAATCAGGCTGGCCATTTATGCTATAGGTTAATTTTATGGAGATTTAATGTATCATGGAGAGAGGTGCAACATGCTGCCAGGGATGGAATGCAATGCAGAGCGCTCATTAAAGCCACATGTATAGGGGACCGGAGTGAGTACGTAATGGCTAATTCGATAGCTCTGAAAAACAGCGTGAAAGCATCTTAATTAATGAATTTTAATTGGCGTCGGATGACAGAATATTATTCATTCATTCTAAAGGCACATGTTTCCATCACAACAAGCAAAATAAAGACATTTTTAATAAATATTAGATGGTATTTCCATTATGCCGTGGCTATGCTAATGCAATACATCATAATTTGTATGCAAGTAATGGTATGGAAAAATAGGCAATAGGTTGGTTATATTTGCAACATGCACTTATATGAAGCCATAGTCTGTCTCCATAAGCTATAATGGTAAGAGCTTGCATGGTGTGTGTGTGTGTGTGTGTGTGTGTGTGTGTGTGTGTGTGTGTGTGTGTGTGTGTGTGTGTGTGTGTGCACGTGCGTGCGCAGACAGAGCGAACAGTTGCGGAAACAGATTTGCTGCGAAGAGTTATGCAAAAATATTTTCTCTCCCCGAGAGAATCATTAAAAACATTAGTGATTATAACATGCCTGTCTTATGAGAAAGGAAAAAAGAAAAAATTAAACAAAATCACACACGTGTGAAGTGATGGGCACTCTTATCCTCATACAGTACATCATCATATATCATCTCAATCTGGCCAATCACAATTTGAGTCCTCACTTTTCCGACTTAATTTTTCTGCACTCACTTTTATCTGCAATATGTACTTTGCTCAGCCACTCAAATCATCGCTGTGAGGTGATCAACCAATCACAAGCCAATGTTTGTGTTTACACAAACCCAGAAAGCATGGGCATAGGAGGGACTAGCGCCCCTCAAACAAAGATATATCTTTGCAGATCGCAAGGCAATCAGCAACGCAAAAGCAGCAAACACTGCATTCACATTGATAACAATTACAAAGACGCCCACAGAGGCTAAAATGGATTTCAGTCAGAGAGAGAGAGAGAGACAGAGAGAGAGCGCTGTGTGTCATACTTTGTAATTTTAAATGATGGGGTTGAATATCACATTTGTAGTTTGACACTTGTAAAGCCTGAGACAGAGACAGTTTGGAGATTTAGACCCGTTTGCCTTTCTGCCTAAAGCACTCACTGCACTGTATTAAGTATATTGATTATATTCAGACACAATGTGCGAGAGATTGATCTCTTTTTATTTTGTAGTATTTCTACCAGACAAAAGCTTGCAGTTAACCACCAGTAGAATGCAAATTGACAACCTCAAGAGGAATCCAAAGATAAACTGAGAAAACAAACAAAACTGAGTGAAAATAAGAAGCAGAGCCTGCCTTCAGGCAATGTTACATTCAAGTATAAACTTATATTCCAGCGCTTTGTGTGTGCGTGCGTGCGTTTCCAACACAACAGATATTGCAAGAGGACCGATTCTAATTTTCTTCCCAATAATACTGTAAAATAACATGTTTCATCTGGAGGACAGCCGAACTGCGACGTGCGCTTAATCCTGCAAATATGTCAGCGGATGCATCAATGCAAGTGAATCTCAAGTCTCACGCGGACCCCCCCCCCCCTTTCTTGAACACTGTCTAAACCACACGCACGCACGCAGCTTCTGACTTACAAAACTTCCCAACATCGGGATTAGTCTCGGGTCAGAGAGTTGGATGATACCATTTGAAAGCATAAACAACACACAAAAACATTTCCATTTCTTAAGGCAGGAGCAGTGGGCGCTACGGGGACAGTGCCTCGGTGGAGCAGTTAGGGGTTCATTGTCTTTCTCAGGGACACAGTGGGCGCTACGGGGGCAGTGACTCGGTGGAGCAGTTAGGGGTTCAGTGTCTTTCTCAGGGACACAGTGGGCGCTACGGGGGCAGTGACTCGGTGGAGCAGTTAGGGGTTCAGTGTCTTTCTCAGGGACACAAAGGGGCACTACGGGGGCAGTGACTCGGTGGAGCAGTTAGGGGTTCAGTGTCTTTCTCAGGGACACAGTGGGCGCTACGGGGGCAGTGACTCGGTGGAGCAGTTAGGGGTTCAGTGTCTTTCTCAAGGACATTTCGACACATTGCTGAAGCCCGGAATGGATCCCGGCCCGTTGGGTTTCCCATGGCGGGCTCCCTAACCATTCATCTGTGGCGCACAAAGCGTGAATTAGTACGACATTTTTCCACGATATGGAAAAATGCTCTATAGGTTAATTCATTATAATAATTTCCTATAGAATGTGTGAGTGAGAAATATAACATTGTGTGCTTAATTTAAGGCATTTATGCTTCAGCCATAAAACCTTTGCTAGCCTTGGTGATAAGGTCATGTATTAATACAGCACTGCGGCGCTATACAAAAAGAAGTTGGTGCTACCTAATTTGTGGTGGCGCTACCAACTGAAAAGGTAGGCATCACCAGTGCTACCTAGTCTGGAGCCCTGATGCAGCCTAATGGGGGAACGATTGATTCATAAACGTGCTACTCATCTAACAGCCATGCCAGCACATTATCTTTAATCATTACTACTTATCGTCTTCCGTTTGTGGGGTGATGCACGAACTAAACAAAAACTTTGTATTAACTTCAGCTGACACAGTTCTGAAGAGTGAGCGACTCAGTATAGCTTCCCACTGGTCCGTTGTGAGAGGTACATCTTTCTCGCATCGCGCTTTAATGGATGCAGTACAGAACAAAAAGGCAGCTACAGTAAGGCATAATAATCTATACAGTTTGGAGACAGTTCCTAATCTATACAGTTTGGAGACAGTTCCTCTCTGCCTGCGGCTGCATCTCTTAATTGAATATCAATAGTTTCATTATCACCAAGAGTCATGTTTTCAAGTGTGTAATTACACACAATACATTTCAGCTGCAACTAGAAAGCGGCCTTCGCGGATCGCACGTCTCTGCCAGGCCAGGTGGCCTACCCAGGGCTGTGTGAAGAGACGCTTTTCAGATGCATAGTAATGGGATTCGTAATCCCATTCCCATCAAGGCTCATCAATGAACTTAAGGACCCAGGACTCAGCTGATCACTGTGCACAGGAGAGTTCATGATGACGTCCTGAAGGAAAGACCACAGTCTTCTGGAGCTCATTCCAATCAAATGGAGACGGGGGAATGCTGCTTTGCCTATAGCTCTGAGTTAGCAAATGGAGCCTTGATTGTAGTGCGATTTCCTAGCAGATGTTTCAATGAGAGTCAAATGGTGAGGTTAGCGAAGAGGGCGTAAACACTGAAAACAGACAACATACTGTACGTCCATGGCAGTGTGGGCTTTGGATTGACATGCGTCGAAATATGCCCTTGGCAGAGAATTAACCGCAGAGATTTTGAGTGGTTGTGAGAAAGGACCTCAGGAACACAATGGCTTTTGGTCGGACAATGAACGGCGCATACTGTAGGTGATTCTGCCGAGAGAATCGCTTCAGACTTCAGAGAGGATATTGCAGTGCAGGGAGGTTAGAACAGTGTGAGCTTTCAGAATCACTTACGCACACAATTACAAAGGATAAGTAGGAAGAAGGTTAATTGTCCAATTTGTCCCTGCTGAGCACAACAGAAGCGTCCATTACTGTTCGAACTGTCTGGTGCTGACCATGGGCGTGTCCATGCGTGTCCGTGCGCTCTGGACCCACTTGCTATTTATCCAGGAGCTGGCAATGCCTGCCCTGGGCCTTTGTACGATGGTGTTGATAACGGGGCTTACACAACCAGATACATTGCATCACCAGGCGCTATTGAATCAGATCGCCATGGTCCAAGAGGCATACTGGAACAGGAAAACGTATATAAGGCGCGCGCGTGTGTGTGTGTGTGTGTGTTGACACGCACACCGTAGACAGCGATGCTGTCGCAAAACACATGCAATCCTAGTTTGTTTGTTAATTAAGTAAAAAGGTAGACATGTCATTACCTTTTTTAATAAGACAGGCAATAACAATAAATCATCTCCCGCCCCCCTCTCTCTCTTTATCTCTGAAAAGCACTTGACTCACTAGTGTAAGAGAAAAGCCCATTGAATTTTTTTTTATCACTTTTTTAAAACTTATAATAATCAGTTTTTTTTAAACTTTGACTCACTGACCGATGATAAATGATAAATAAGTGACAGAATGAAGGAATTAACAATCAGAGTTTGCAGATTATACTGTTTATGGGTCAGGTATTGAAAATTCTCCTAAATCCCCCCCTGCTCCGCAGGTGCGCGCACACACGCGCACAATTTAACTTTATCTCTACAAATTTGTCAGCGGATGCATCAATGCAAGTGAATCTACGGTCTTATGCAGATTTTCGCATTAAAACTCACAAAAAAGGTCAGGATTACTGTGATTTGCTCTGGAGAATGAGACCAGAATCACTGGAGAATGAGACCAGAATCACTGGAGAATGAGACCAGAACCACTGGAGAATGAGACCAGAACCACTGGAGAATGAGACCAGAACCACTGGAGAATGAGACCAGAACCACTGGAGAATGAGACCAGAATCACTGGAGAATGAGACCAGAACCACTGGAGAATGAGACCAGAATCACTGGAGAATGAGACCAGAACCACTGGAGAATGAGACCAGAATCACTGGAGAATGAGACCAGAATCACTGGAGAATGAGACCAGAATCACTGGAGAATGAGACCAGAACCACTGGAGAATGAGACCAGAATCACTGGAGAATGAGACCAGAACCACTGGAGAATGAGAATGAGACCAGAATCACTGGAGAATGAGACCAGAACCACTGGAGAATGAGAATGAGACCAGAATCACTGGAGAATGAGAGCAGAACCACTGGAGAATGAGAATGAGACCAGAACCACTGGAGAATGAGACCAGAACCACTGGAGAATGAGAATGAGACCAGAACCACTGGAGAATGAGAATGAGACCAGAACCACTGGAGAATGAGAATGAGACCAGAACCACTGGAGAATGAGAATGAGACCAGAACCACTGGAGAATGAGACCAGAACCACTGGAGAATGAGACCAGAACCACTGGAGAATGAGACCAGAATCACTGGAGAATGAGACCAGAACCACTGGAGAATGAGACCAGAATCACTGGAGAATGAGACCAGAACCACTGGAGAATGAGACCAGAATCACTGGAGAATGAGACCAGAACCACTGGAGAATGAGACCAGAATCACTGGAGAATGAGACCAGAATCACTGGAGAATGAGACCAGAACCACTGGAGAATGAGACCAGAATCACTGGAGAATGAGACCAGAATCAATCGCTGGCCCGATGAAGTCGGCCTATACATCTTTCACTAATTCAAACAAGTGATTTTAGTGTTGCTCTGTTCAGTTTATTTACTTTAGTCTTATTATTTATAGTGAAACATGGGGCCAGATCTGTAGGAGAAAACTGTACATTTTGGAACCAGTTTATATAGGAAGCTACAAAGATTATTGATGTCCTTTTTTATGTTTGGTTATGGGCTTTTGGCAAGACTCAATTCACCTTATGTTTAAACTGGGCTGAAATAAGATGGACTGTTTGAAGCTGAACAAACACACCTCATGCTGCAGATATTTGAAATGTGTGTCAGCTATCAGCTACAGTACAGGGGCCACAGTGTAAGTAGTGTGCGTTCTGTTAGAGAAGTCAAGGATATCATGACTTTAGACACGCAAACTATGTTCCGACTAGCAGCCCAAATCCAATTCATGGATGCACCCACACACACAATTGCGCTGTTGTGAGATTGTGTGTGTCTGCTTGTTACTGCCACAGGCACCTTGTTGTAGTAAGCTTCACAATGTTGGGGCTTGTTGTACATCACTTCCCCTCATACACACACACACACACACACACACACGCACACACACACACACAATGTGGACACTATGTGTCTGTCTGGATTCTCAGTCACTGAAGTGTTGCTATTTGTGTCCATTTTTTTGCAAGTGACACCATCTTACAACAGATCGTAAAGCGGGACACATACTCCAGTTTTTAGGTGATAACCTAACCACTGTGGTGGTCAGTACAAACTAACCGAGAGATGTGTTGGGTGAGCGTTGAGTCGCTTATCGCCACGGCTCAGTGACATCACCTAAAAACTGGAGTATGTCCGAGGCTGGAGCCTTTACTGTATGTGTAGTGTAGTCATAAGTCAAGAGATAAGTCGACAGTGTGGACAGTCGGTCATTATAGCCAAACCATTCAAATCTGGTTGCGGTCTGAACAGAGGAGTGCTGACACTTCAGTGCACTCTTCTATGCTAAGCAGACGGGAAAAAATCTCCGGCTTAAACTTAACTGCCAGGGAACAGCCACTTCAGCGTAATTAATTAAACGGCACAAATCAATGGCGTCCTCTTCACAGGTCTATGGCTTCAGGTCTTTTATAGGAACAGGCGGTCTTTCTGCTCACTTGCACTTTGACGGTTACACCCACCGTGCCCACCGGGGTAGACTTATGTAAGAGGAGGATTTAATTAATCCATTCTGGGCGGGAACCCCTTTTGGTGTTAGCATTATGTTATGCTTTAGCTATTGAAAAATAGCAGATCTACAAGCTCATAGCACGCCACCGAGTGGCGCACTACGAGCTTGTAGGTCTGCTATTTTTGAAAAATCAAAGAACGACTGACATAGAAACGTAGCTTTTTCAGAAAACTGTCAGGATGTAGAAGACGTTTTTAGAATCTGATCTCAGGTCAGAATGGGTTAAGCAGTCATCATCCCCGTGGGTTTCCCTCCCCACCTCTCTCTGCAGCAGCAAGGTCCAACACCCCCCCGCATGCCACGGGGCACGTTCACCACCACCTGACCCCAGGCAGCCCAGCCATCACTGCTCCCCTTTGGGCAGAGCAGCTCATTAGGACGTTGTGGAGAACAGACTGGGTGGGAGGAGGGAGTGCATGTCGTTGGGATGATCAAACGGCCATTCCTGTCACAGATGTCTCGGGGAAGTAAAAGTCGCTAGAGGACACTAAAGAGGCGGTTCCGAAACACCATGTCAACAATAGCTGGCAGGCACAAACAAGACGGGGTCTAAACGGGGCTCGCCGTGTGATCTCGGACTTAATGTGGCCATTTTGTCATGACATATGGATGATGTAGTCCCTGTTGACTTCCTTACTAAAATGTAAGTGATAAGTATAAAACATAATGTGAAAAAGCATGCACGCGCGCACACACACACACACACACCCACGCACACCCACACACCACACAACACACAACACACACACACAGCCTCCAAGAGAGCAACGCTATAAAACTAAACATTTTATCACCCCAAACCACCCACGGTTGTAGTTTGCAATCGTACATCACGATGCTATGCCACCCAGGTGAGACTCACAAAGGTGTACAAAGTACAGAAACATCTCAGAGAGGTAGAAGTTTAGTCCATCCGGAAGATGGGATCAGCGGTGATGCTCACCCAGCTCCGTCTCAAGAGGGGAACAAAATTCATGTATGAAATATACGGTTTGACACTGGAAAACATTAAACGGCTGAAAACCGCCACTACCACTATTGAAGGAGAGGGGGTATATGAATGATTCAACGTGTTTGTAGCAACTGTTCTGTAGCGTCAGTCAGACAGGGATTCTAAACTCCACAGCCTGGTTTTATGGAACCGTCATTCATAAAAGTAGCGTCCCATAAATGTATGTTTTTGACAGAAGTAGTTATGGTATCGCTGAACGCTGTGCTGAGAGAGTTGTTTACCGGCTCCAGTGCAGCCGATACTCACAGGAGAACTATGAAGAGTGAATGAGGTCAGAATGAGGTCAACGCCGTGGAGACAACATCAAATATTAAAACGCACGACTTGGGAGGAGAATAGAGACGATGAAAGACAAGCAATTCTTTCCCTCTGACATTTATTGACCTGCCACACTGATGGAATGGACCGTACAGTATGCATTCTCCTGGACCACGGACCAAATCCCACCAGCGGTTCCACTACTTCTGCTACTGTATTTCCCTAGTATATGCCTGTCTGTATACAGTATCTGCCCCTCCAGTCTGCAATGCACAGGCTCAGCAGTGCTCTAGACTATAGACATATAGAGAAAAGAGGGTATGGAATGAGGCTATGGTGAGAAGCTCAGTCACACTGAACTTCTGGGATGATCAAGAGACTGAGTAGAGTCTCGAGCGTCTCCCTAGGGAGGTCCTCGAGGCACGCCCCCACTGGGAGGAGACCCCCGGGGCAGACCATGCAAGGATAAGATGGAAGAATCACATCGACTCACTGGCCTTGGGAACGCCTCGGGATCCACCAGGAGGAAGTTACTAATGTTGCTCTGGAGAGGGAAATCTGGAGCTCTCTGGTTGAGCTGTTGTTTCCGCGACCCGACTACGGAAAAGTGGTTGAAGATGAATGGATGGATGGGTGAATGGGTATGGAATGCACAGCAGAGCTCGATATGGATTGCATAACACTGCTCTAGCCCACATGGAGAGGACGATGTATGCATATGTAAATGTGATCCCTCTAAAAGTCAAGGACGTCCTACTGGCTCTCGTCGACAGTGAAGTGAGTCTGCAGGTAACGCCATACTTCATCTGGCTCCATTACGTCCAGAGTGTCTTCCCACTCCATGAATCTCCGTCTTTTCAATGAATGCTCAGGCATTAAAATTAACGAGCGGGGAAAAGTCTTGCCGGTTGAAACCTCATCACTTGAAGGCACATGCTCTCGTGTGTGTGTGTGTGTGTGTGTGTGTGTGTGTGTGTGTGTGTGTGTGTGAGTGTGTGTGTGTGTGTGTGTGTGGCTGAACCTGTGATATTTTTTCTTTTTCTTTGTGTTGCACCGATCTAACAACATTCACACTCTGAACAAACACGCATGCTTGTGCGTACACAAGAATGTGCGTGCTGCTCTCCCCAGGTTGGCAGAGGGAGCGTATCGCCCCGGATTACATTATATAATTGACACTGGGGTGAAGGGGAGATAATGGGTTTTTTTGTCTGGGAGGGGCATGGCCACCGTCCGCCAGCCGGCCCCTCCCATTAGACCATTTTAATACGGGAGGATGTGACATAAAGGGAGGAGCAAGTCCTGCCTGCTGCACAGCAAGGCTAGCGTCAACGCTCTGTCTCAGTGTGGCCAGACACATACACAGACAGGTGTGCGCACGCACATACACATTACACACACACATGTCCTCGCTCAGCTGCCTACTAATTATAATCATAATTGATTATGCTTCTACAGAAAGTCAGACACATTAACAAAATAAATGTTCTTCTGTATATAATTCTACTTCAGGCAGTCCATCGATGTCGACACACACACACACACACACACACACACACACCTTGAAGGAACAGAATCTGCATTCTATTCCATTAAAACAATTAGCATCATGTGTGCGTTTGTAACGCACAACGTCTTTCCAAATCTGCCTGCTAATCAAAGTGCTTGCCAAGGAGGCATACTGTATACAGTACATTATGAGTAACCTGCAGGACGCTGATATTCATATACAGTACATTATGAGTAATCTCCAGGACGCTGATATTCAGAATACCTCTGCAACCAGACCCACGACAGACTGATTATTCCAATCACACCTCGGCTCTAATCAATGACAACACACACACACACACACACACACACACAGGCAAAACATAGACAGAAAACGTCCTCAGTGCGAGCTCACACACACGCATGCACACACGCGCGCGCGCACACACACACGATCAATACAGTGGTGTATAACCTCAAGAGAGGGGCCATATGGAACATCAATAGACTCATCAATCACACCATTACAGGAGATGACAGGGTCAAGTATTGTGTGTTCGTGTGTGTGTGTGTGTGTGTGTGTGCGCGCGCACTGGAGTCAGCTCATATTCAAAGGTTATGAACAGTTTTCCACAAATCGAAAGTGTGTATATGTGTCAGTGGCTCTGTGACCCGCGTCCCCCTAACCGCTGTCCAATAATTACAGGCGATGGCAGGGTCACAGTGAGAGAGAGAGAGTGTGTGTGTGTGTGTGTGTGTGTGTGTGTGTGTGTGTGTGTGTGTGTGTGTGTCCGATATTGAGCGCTTGCCTGCCAAACATTCAGTGGACTGTAAACTTTTATCTCGCTCATAAAGAAAATAATTACCGACCACGTTGTGGCACTTCATTATCATGTTGACCCCTGGAATCAGCAGTCAACGACCTTTCTGTTAAAGGGATATTGGCCCTAATCACTATCAGACCAAGCAAGCAATGTACTGGGGAATCAAAAATAAATAAATGATAAAAAAAAAGACAGCTGGTTCTCCTGTTGAAAGGTCATTAGCTGGTGATGTTCCAGGTCAGCAATAAAAGGAAATTAGATTAGATATTTAAATTTATATATTTATTGTCTAGAGCTGGTTTGTTTTGGCCAGGGGCCATTTGCTGAAATAATATGCTCAATCAAGGTCTGAATCCATCGGGTCATAATTACCCTTTCTGCTGAGTGATTGGATTCACCTGTGTTGATAAGCGGTTTTCGGGCTCACACTTCAACAGTTATCACCCTTAAAGGCTAAAAACAAGTGAAGGAAATGGCTTTCAAAGCCCAGGTTTCTCATGCTTAGAATGTGATCATTATATATGTCACGTCAGAGCCTCAGAGGAGTATCATAATGGTTTTGTGACCCTGAGACCCTGAGTGAAGCTCATTAAAATACTGCCACACTCTAGAATCACTGACAAGGTTCCAAACAGAGATATATCCACTAATTGAAAAATGTCAAACCTAGGCATACTGTACCTATGAAATGCTGGCATGGACATAAAACCCTTGCAGTAGTACAGAAATATTGAAGTTCATCTTGAGATTAAAACACAATATTTTGAATGAAGAAACTGAATTTCAGACGGTACATTCAGCAAGTTATAAAATTGACACGCATAAAGCAGGCGTCGTACTAGTTTTCACATGCGGTTCCCCGTGCGTTTGGGGTGAGGAATGTACCTACTTCAAATGTACCTTATGTTACCTCGAGTCTGTGAACAAACTATACACCTATTCATCCAGTAGAGGCTACACAGCTGGCCCAAAATAATTAACTCGATCACAGCGAGAATCTAGGTCAAATCAATTGAATGCCGTCACTCCAATGGAGCAGGTCTGACTGACATACAGTATGCAGACACTTCTTTAACACATCATAGCATTTTATAGAGAGGTAATACAAATCTGAAAATGAATTTAAATAGACACTTTACACATAACGGGGACCTTTGAATTATAACAATCACCTGAGATTTTGCTTATAGTATAAAAGAGTTAAATGTCCAAAGAGCTTCTCATGCTGGTTCTGGTCCTGGTCCAGGACTAACACAACTTGCTAATGCAATGGATGCCAGTGCATCCCTGCTTGGCACTCAGCACCAAGGGTTGGATTGGGGTAAGTCCTGAGACATAATAGTGTTATGTCCAGGGGGTGTACTTGTACATCATGTCCAGGGGGTGTACATCAAGCTGCCTCGCGCTACAGGCTCCTGCCCTATATGGGCCACATGGCTCAACAAGGCATGTCTGTCTCTTGCCATGCTTCTCTCACTACACACTTACATGTACAGTATGTATCTATAACCCCCATTCCTTCTCTCCGCTATTTTACTCTACTCCTACTCTTCAGTGTCTATTTTTCGCTTCCTTCATCTTGTATCTGAAGAACAGCCCGGTCGATTTCTAGGTCCAATACCCATCCCGATTTTGAAGAGTGCTCGACCAACGAGTACCGATCAATTTGACATCTGAAATGGCTAAAACGTTGAGGCAGCTTGTAGATCGGCTATTTTCCTGTGCGTGAATGCAGCAGTGCACGCAACTAAGTGAGGACCATTCCTCACAAATGTCCATTAAAAAAATTCTACTACACGGGGACATTTGGTCCTGAGAAGAATATTAGTAATACAAGTACAGTACACACACACACAGCCCGTAGTAGCCAATGTGTTACATCTCACACTTGATAGAACCACTTTAAAAGCGAGAGAAACCCCTCTCTCTCTCTCTCTCCCTCTCTCTCATGCCTTTATTGATAGGTTTACAGTAGGTAGAAAGGAAACGGGGAGAGAGATGGGGGGAAGCTCTCCCTCTCCCTCTCTCTCTCACACACACGCAGACACAAGAGGAACAAGGTTTCACGCTTTCAGATCCTTACACAAAAAACACACACACACACTTTCACATTGAGCGTTTTAGTGGACAGACTGTGAATGTTGCCATGGTAACTAGTACTGTAAGTACTCTTAAGATGATGATGAGGGGGAGGGATGCACTGTGTGTGTGTGTGTGTGTGTGTGTGTGTGTGTGTGTGTGTGTGTGTGTGTGTGTGTGTGTGTGTGTGTGCGTGCGTGCTTGTCGTGCACACGTGTGTTCATGTGTGTATAAGAAACAGGCTGTGCGTGTATACAGTTATGAGTACTATCTGGTGTGAGTGTGCTTGTGAAAGAGAGCCAGGCTCTGCCTTTAGGGCCACAGGTGCGACCCCAGACATACAGTATGTTCTCCGTCTCACTCTGCCCGCTGCACATCAATGAGCACACGTACTGTACTCTCCAACAGAACCCTCTATCAATCTCTCCATCACTGGGCCTCACGTACAGTACTCTCCAACAGAACCCTCTATCAATCTCTCCATCACTGGGCCTCACGTACAGTACTCTCCAACAGAACCACTCTATCAATCTCTGCATCACTGGGCCTCACGTACAGTACTCTCCAACAGAACCTCTATCAATCTCTCCATCACTGGGCCTCACATACTGTACTCTCCAACAGAACCCCTCTATCAATCTCTCCATCACTGGGCCTCACATACTGTACTCTCCAACAGAACCCCTCTATCAATCTCTCCATCACTGGGCCTCACATACTGTACTCTCCAACAGAACCCCTCTATCAATCTCTCCATCACTGGGCCTCACGTACAGTACTCTCCAACAGAACCCCTCTATCAATCTCTCCATCGCTGAGCCTCACGTACTGTACTCTACAACAGAACCCCTCTATCAATCTCTCCATCACTGGGCCTCACGTACTGTACTCTCCAACAGAACCCCTCTATCAATCTCTCCATCGCTGAGCCTCACGTACTGTACTCTCCAACAGAACCTCTCTATCAATATCTCCATCACTGAGCCTCGTCGCCGATGGCTGTCTGTCTGTCAGTCAGTGCATGAGAGATCTTGAGGAGGTATACTGTAACTGTACTAACAGGGGTCAGACGTTGTAGCGGCAAACTTTGGCTTCATTCAGCGGGTGCTGCAGTGCCGACACGCTTCACTGTTCTTCAGCAGGCATTGTTTCAATATTTTACTCTTTACACTTTACACACAAGTTGTTGCCCAGTGCTGCAGCACCGCAGTCCTAGCATTAAACAGAAAATGCATGTTCAGGTCTGGATACCGATTTCATCTAAATCAGAATAGAGAACTTGTGCAGGATACAGATTAAACAAGTGGAATTGTAAGTGATGACGAAAAGAAATGAGCATACAAAGCTCATGTTTTTGAGTGGTGCACACCGCTCTAATGACTGGCTTTGTGTGTCTGACGGACCGACAGGTTTTGCAGGTTTTCATATAGTAATCTGCGACATAACTATCACAATAAAAGTATAGTTGCACCGCTCAGTTCACACGGGTGTGATTATTTTTCCTCTGAGCAACCTTCTTTTATACCTTCTGTTTTGGTTTAACTGGCCAGCCATCACTAATCACCCATTCCGGAGAGTGAAATTAGCACAAAGGATTAAAGGATTAAAAAGGGAAAAAGAATCTCGCCACTGAACATTTGTCTGGTCAATTCCCAGTGTGTGAATTGTGAGACAGCATGAAAGAAGCCCCCCCCTCACTAGTGCCCTTATTCAGAAACAATTATCACATGTAATGTGATAATATCACATGTACACAGAATTGTACCTTTTATTCCTGTTGCTGTACTGTACATACAGCCGGAAATCACAGTTTGGGACTAACCATTGCTTTCGTGAAATATTCATTCATCATTTGTGTTTTATGGAAGATGCGCAACACTTGCACATTATAAACAGCTTATAACTGTATAATTATCATAAGAACTATAATGCTAAATGGTATCAACCACCACAATGTTTCTTCTTTTTTTTGTTCCCCTTCATTAGTAGCCTGGCTAATAAGCCAGACCGAATCAGCCGTTGGCAAAAAAAAAATTGCCTGCCGACGGATAGCCTGCCGGCGGATTGTTGTGTGATATTAGTCTGGTTTATTAGCCAGGCTTCCTCATTAGTGGAGCAGATTAATGACAGAATCGTTCACTTTGTCATGCAGACATGAAATACGCTGGCCACTCAAAATTCCAATATGGCGACCATTTGCGTGTGACCATACCATTAACAACCTACTGTATATAAAAGGCAAAATGTACTACATTTCCTTATGCTTTAAGTAGCATGTGACGTGTCAAACTAGGGGGGTGTCATGATTCTGAATCCATTCCAAGTTTTGCACAAAAAACACTTATTGGGATAAATTCGGCCATAGCCGTCATCACAATGTGATGAGGTCGGTCAGCACATTTGGGCAAGTGGCTATGGCTGTATTTAGGTTGTTAATGGTATGGTCACATATAATTATTTTCAGTAGCCAGTGCCATTTTCCATAACAGTGGTATTTGTACCAAATGACATGCTTGCAAGACAAAGTGAACTATTCTCATGATGATATACAGTAGGCCATTAATCTGCTCCACTACATGGCAAAATCTTGATTGACAAGAAAGTTGGTAGTGCACCGACACGTGCACGACACTAGGTGAAATCATTTTCCATAAAGGTCCCACGAGTTGCAATTATAATAGATTAAAGGTGTACACGTACTCCATAAATAAATACATTTAAAGTGACACATTTATCAGTCACGACATAACCCAGTGGAGTGGAGTGTACAGTATAACCCATTTAGGTCAGACGTCGAAATTAAATTAAAAAAAAGTCACCTGAAAGAATATATATTCAAAGATGTGTGCCGCATTTTAACGATTTTTCAAAAATAGCAGAACTACAAGCTCGTAGATCTGAGCTTGTAGATCTGCTATTTTTCAATAGTTAAAAGACCAAAAGGGGGTTCCCGTACAGAATGGGATAATATACCTCTGCAACAGCACATAATTAGATCAATTAGCTGTTGTTATCCATCCATTGTCAAAGTGTAACCCCCCGTGAAGCATCGAGCACACGCTGCAGGGAAGAGTCCTTCAGCGGGAAGAAAGACTGAGCAATCTCATCCCATCATCAACAACAACAATGGAGCTAAATGCAAGCGAGGCACTCACAAGCTACGCAACTCAACTGAGTCTGAATAACACAATTAGCCACAAGTATCGAAGAAGATGTAGTACAAAGACAACAGGTATTTGCATACTAGGTTCCCAACTTCCATCGTTCCCTAAATATATTTCAAAATTATTATTTATATTGATAACCGATAACTTTTACGCTATACTTTGTTCAATCTGCTAACTTATGTGTGCTTGTTGTTGACTAACAGTCAGTGGCCTGTGGGATAGTGTGGCATCATGATATAAGAATAAAGTCTGCACACCAGAATGCTGCTCCCCTCGTGGGGATTTTGATTGGAAACGTTTTGAGCCGGGAGGCTCTTCCTCATTATTATAACTTGTTATTTCATGTTCATTTGTTTTAATCCAGCACCCAGCCCAGCAGGACAGGATGTGTGTGTCTTTTGTCACTCCATGACACCTTTATCATGGTGTAGCATCACTCCACCCTCCAGACAGCCTAATGTGCAAAGTTAATTATGGAGTGAAAACATTTTTTTCCTTCTACACTGCTCACATACACAATATCTCTGTGGAATCCAAATGACGGACATATTATTGCCACAATGGAGAAATTTGTGTACTGCAGAAATTTGTGCACTGCAGAGTTTTAGAACTAATCCAGTAAGCTTACAGAAATATAGGAGAGACCTCCACGGAAGCCTGCAAAACAGTGAGCTTTGAAACGTAATGGGGGGACGGGGGACGGGACAAGCCGAGGGTTGAGGAGGACAGTTATCCGGTGTCATTCCAGTCACTTTGACCTGCAGGAAACGTGAAGGCTTCCCCTCGGATACTTATCCCACAGAGCTTAGCAAGGTGAGACTTCCACTGTGCCTTGAAGATACAGAGTTAGACATAAAACCTGACATTTCTTTTGCCAAAAGCCAGACATACAGTAGGTTTCCATATGCCGTGTACATCCATAAACGATATCTCACCCTGTGAGCCCGTTGAGGTGAAGGACTCTGAAAGCTTCCACTGTGAGCTCAGTGCAGGGACATAAGTGGGGTGTTTTTCCCGCCCAGTGTGATATGTCGTCATAATGTCTCCCATGGTCACCATCTCCACATACAAAACGCTGGTCCCCCACCAGGAATAGTGCTACAGCAATGGGTCTCTACTCAGGTCCCCTGCATGCAATACATTAAGGAACAACTCACTGAGGACGGACCATAATGTTCTCTAGGCAGGTAAAGTCTACTTTGCTCTGTGTCTCAGATAGGGTCTCTTTTTTAGTGTTATTTTAACGTCATGTTTGTTTTATCGTCCTCAAATGTCCTTCTGTAATGCGTTTATTATGCAAATTCTTAATGTTCTCTGTGTCTTAATGTCTTTAATGCTTAATGTTTTGTCTAAGGCACTTAGAATTCCTTTGTTGTTGAAATGTGCAATACAAATTAACTTGCCTTGCCAAATGGAAACTACAGCATACAGTATGTCTCCCCAAAACAATAGTGCATGCTTAAGTACAGTATTAGCCATGATGGGTGCATCAATAATAATAATAATAATAGATTGAAATCTAGTTGCATCCCACCACAGCCCGAACACTGAGACATGAATGACATCATTCTAGTTGAGCGAAAATTAGAACTCCTTCAACTTTATTTACAAACTAATTTCATCATTCTGATGAGGCCGACGTCGGGTCGTAAACTTTATCCACACGGTCTGTGGCGGTCTTCATTAGTCTCCAATTAAGACATCTAGCATGACAAGCAGCACGCTGGGGGGGTCCAGGGAAATGAGTTTTAGGGAACACGACCCGCAGCCTCACCCAGCATCACCCCACCTCCCAGCCCAAAACCGCTCGTCTCCGCCTCTGTCCGCCTGCTGGGCAAACCCACAGCGTGTTGTCCACACCACTGAGAGGATCACAGGCCGCCTGCCTGCCTCCCTCCATCACAGATATGACCCTGCCTGCCCGCTGCTACATTATCTTGTTTTTAGTACACCACATAAGCAAATATCCACACGCATCCGTCTCCTGGATGAATGCATTGTTTGCATTTTGTGTAATCTCTCTTGCATTAGATGTGAGATTCAGACAGCTTAATTATTTTCATAAACGTCATGAAGTGAATGCAACAAACTTTTAATTGCAGATCATGGACTTTGTGCAAGCGCGCGTGTGCGCACGCACGCACGCACGCACGCACGCACACACACACACACACACACGCACAGCCAACTGCAGAAGGAACCTAGAAAGAAGCGCTCCATGGAGCAGAACAAACTGAACACTGTAGCTTAGTATATTCAGAACAAACTGAACACTGTAGTTTAGTGTATTCACAGGGCTCTGTTCTGTGGGTCCCAACGTGGTCCCTGCACATTTATGGAAAGAACTAGCCTGCTAGGAGAGGAATCACATGAGCCCAGAGAGGACAGCGCAGCCTGGCCGCTTGTTGCACTGCAGCCCGAGGAACGAAATGCACACATGGGTAACTGTCCACAATGGATGGAACAGGAGGTTTAGTGTGAAGATTCAAGAGTGTGAATGAATTTTATTTCATCTCAATGTTATGCTACATAAGGTACACAGCAACATTGGTTAGTATTGTGCCATGAACAGTTTCACCATGGACCAGTAAACAAATGGAAGTACAGACTGTAGAGCTTAGCCGCAAGCAACTTAGATGCTATAAAGCTATTTGGCATCTAGAGTTGCAATATCAACCCTCGACAGCCCATTCATTGAACTCGAAAAGTCATCCGATTGTATTACACAATGTTAAACTCACCAACATTGCAAGTTATCCTTGTATCGGTGAAGTTTTTGTTTCATAAAAATCCACCGTAGACATGTTATGAGCTGCTTTCTGTCAAACTCGTGCAGGTGATTCGAGTTTGATATTGCTCACTGGAAATCATCCTACGTACCACCTGTTTCGAAATCACACATACTGTAGAAGGTAGCAGGATGTTGCATTATTGAAAACTCGAACAATTTTAAATATAGACGAATTACCTGCAAGGAATGTATTGACAGAAGGTATAGCTCTATGGTGGAGTTTTATTTTAAAAGTAAATAAAAACTTTTGGATCAAGGTACCGAAAATAAAATATTGAATATACTTAGGCAGTAGATCCCTAGAGTGAAATCAACGAGAATATTTTTTATCATAAGCAATAGACTTAATGCAAACACCATCATAAATATGACCCAGGTTGGGGTGTATACAAAAGGTTTGCACTTTAACCATGGACAGTACACTGACATAGGCCTATATGGAAACAATAAACTTCAAAATAAGCTATCGCATATTTTTAGCTTTGTGGTCTGCTATGAGCGTTACATTTGTGCGCGTGGCCCTCCTTGCTGAACACATTGGGCTCCCTCCCTAGCCTACGTATATATACACACACACACACACACACACACACACACACTCACCCTACGCTGCACATGAGGACACTTTCACAGTAAGCATATGCTGCATTCAGATAGCGTAGTAGAGGCTAGACGATAAAGTCGATCTCATTAATTTTCAATGAGATGACAGTAAAGAAGGTTGCCTACTACAGCAGAACGAACTGTGGTAAAACTTTAAATCTTTTCAACTTTTTTTTATCCGGTGTGCTTGTATACGTTCTTTTTTTAGACTGACATCACAATGGTGCAGACTTGCTCAGTAAATAAGTGCCACAGCAGGTCACGTCGAGGGAATGCGGGAATTTAATTTTCAGCTTTCCAGCATGGAGACAGCATTGACGAGTTTACAAAAAGACATATAATGGCTTGGATCTCGGCTGTACGGCGCACGGGCGCAGAGACATAACGTTCAACAAAGTATCTAAGCACAGCTGTGTTTGTTCATGACATTTTCCTTGTCCCTGTAAGGTATTTGGGCCCGAGGTTCTTTCTATCCATCCTGGTGTTGGTTCACCATGTTGTATATATTTTTGCTTTTACCAACATGTTAAACCTACATATAGATCCGACATGCACGCGCGCTTATTTGTCTAGTGTTTTGAGGGTTTTTATTCCCTCTTCTTACATGTCTACCGCAGCCTAATGGTCTCCTATGAATACAATATTAGAGGGGCTACACTTCCTGGTTGCCCTCAAGGTTAAATAAATAAGGTTAGGAAGCGAAGACCGTCCGGTGGACTCCATGTTGCTCCCTGGAACGAAAGAAACATGCGCAATGGGCTATATGCAGCACTTCCGCGTTCAGCTTCCTTGGTCTCAATTGCGCAGGTTTCTTTCCTTCCAGGGAGCAACATGGAGTCCACCGTACGGTCTTCGCTTCCTGTCCTCTTTAAATAGTCCTTGGCTGCCCTGGGATCTCTTCTTCTACTGTGGTATTTCGTGCATTTGACTGGCACTGGCCTCACAATCCCACCTATAGTGTAACGGGAGGGATTGTGTTACATACTGTATGTCTCGTGTGAATGCAGCATGAGTCATTAGTGTCGGGGCTTCCCATAGTACCCACAACATAAACCCATTATATTATTTCCCATATTCAAATAAGATAACACAAACTCAATGACAGAACTGTGCCCCAAGGCATACTGGGAAATGCAATTCCCCCTTCTAACCACCTGAGAGGGATATGGGCTTCAGTGCACCCATTCACCCATTTGACAGGGAGGCCCAGAGCTTACAAAAAATAAGCAAATTAAAAGGAAGACATTCACACGCACATTTTAACCATAGGCTACTGGATGGCATATAGGAGTAATGTCATAGTGTTACACAAGTACACATTTGCTGACATAGTGATAGTAAGCATGGAGGAGTTGAAGCTGTTGGATTGACAGCTGCAGTTGCTGTTAGAATGAGTACATTGATGCTGTGAAAAGTGGCTCTAGCATTGACTGAGATTGACAAATATAGAATTATACATTATATTTGGCATTCTAAAATAGCTTTTACAATAGACACATTCGGCTGTGTCGAGCGTCTACAGGTGCGAAGACAATTGGCCCGTGGGGGCTCCTCACTGGCAGTAACAAGTACACACAAATGCGCGTGGCGAAGAATCAGTTGGCATAATAACTAAAATCGTGGCATTCCCGTCTTTGAGAGTGAACAAGAAAAAACAAGAAAGAAAAGAACCATCTCAAAATCAACACTTATCAACTTGACACTGAGGATTTTACTGTGTAGACGGCAGATTGTTTAATCATAAAAGTGTTCACACTGTGGCTTAAATGCTCCAGTCATAAGCTTTATCAGATTGAAAAAGTTCTTCCTCAGAATCAAAATTAAGCTTCAACACGGAGCACTTTAAGTCAGTGTGCAGACTTATTGTTTTAATTGCCTGTGATTTTCTGCACCTACTGTACCTACTGTACTTAGTCTACTAGTCAATTGAGGTGCTTTGTAACATTTAGTAGTGTGTGTGCCATGTTAGCTACAGCCTACAGGAGTCTGATTTCAGCAGCCATGTTTACATGTTTTCAGTAGTGAACAAATATGAGAATGTTGTTTGTAAGCTTACTGTTACTGGTGTAGTTGACATGGCACTATAAAGTCCGGCAAAGGATCAGCCAGTACGAGAGAGAGAGAGCTCTCCGTTCCAGTCTGTTGACCTATGACTATGGCTGCTGATGGATTACTGAGAGAGCCCTGCCAGACAATAACACAACTGTGATTAATGTCATTTGGACGACTGAAGAATAGTTTATAAACTTGACCTCACTCTTGCTGTGTGTATAGAGTGAGTGAGTGAGTGAGTGAGTGCCATATTGTCCTACTGGCTCTGTGGCTCACAAGAAACCATTAATTTGGATGTAAACAGCTGTCAGCTTTGGTATTTCCTACACATCGCCTAATTAATCTAATGTAAATCATTATCTTTATTGCAGACTTTTAGACCAGTAAAATAAACAAAACCGTGTGGACTGTGAAGTGAGGGGCGCTCCAATCAAACTTCAATCTAACTTTTATTGAGTTCATAAAACTCTAAAAATCACATTCCGGCCTATCACAATTGCCGTCCTCAATTTTCTGTCCTAATTTTTTATCCTCAAACCATACATTACTCAGCCAATCAAATCATCGCTATGGGGTGCTCAGCCAATCAAATCATCGCTATGGGGTACACACAAACATACAAAGCTAGGGATAGGAGGTGCTATCGCCTATCTAAAAAGAAAAAACGGTATCGCATCTTTACTACAGTAAAAGTTTGCCCATACGAAGTAGCCTAGCTCTCAATAGGCCAGAACATCCCAACAGTTCCTGCCATTGTTTGCAACACACACTAGAGTCCCATTACCTTGTTAGCTTGTACCAAGATGGATGGTGTGGCTGTCTGGTGCTGTGTTGTTATGTACAGAGTCTACAGACAGGAAATTGAACAGCTGTGGAATGACAACGTCTCACACAGGATGGGCAATATTTCTTGAACAAGAAAACTCCCTAAACCAAAGTATCTCCCCAGTCCCCATGTCAGCCAAACACCCTTGGAATAGAATAGGCATACTGTGACTTCTCACCTCAAGGAAAGAGACATGTGTCAGATCATGTCAGATAATCCCCACATAGCCTACAACAACTTTAATGAATCAGTAGCATTTCCATAAATTATATTTGCACTTAGACGGTCTATAATAGTTTATGAAAGTTTATAATAGTTCGATGAATTGAAAGTTTCAACACCAAAGTAGTGGTAGTAGTAGTAATAGTTGTTGTGAATTAACAAACTGGCTGGACATTGAATGTTTCCAAGCAAGCAGTGTAGTGACAAGGAAATGATCCATTTCCATTTTCCGGCTTCCCACATGCAAACACTGCCCCTTGTGTTCACTGGAGGAACGACCCTCCCCCAGGCCAGAGGCAGGTAGCCTGGCGCGGCCAGACTCATAGCATGGATTCACTGATGTTTCCTGAATCTTCAGTGAATCCCCGCTATGAGGCTGGCCAAGCCAGGCTAAGAGGCAGGCACCATTGCCTGACAATGACCTTACGTTGGATTTGGATTACAAGCTTAACGATTATTGTCCAGAGAGAAGAAGAGAGCGAGGAAGACAGACACGCGCGCGCGCGCGCGCGCACACACACACACACACACACACACACACACACACACACAGCCTGAGACAATGATAAAGTATTGAAGGAGAATAAAGAAAGAAAGACACAGGGAAGTAAAAGAGAGAGAGAGACCTTTATACCTCTATCTCTCTTGTCATCTTGTCCACATCTTTTATTCCCCTCCGTTTCTCCTCTTTTCCTCCAGCTGTGTCCCTCATCCGTCACTCTGCCTATCTCTGCCCCCCATCCGTCCCTGTGGCACCTCTATTATTATCAATCGCTTGCTTCACTTATTCACACCTTCCTTCAATCCTTCTCCCTTAAAAGACCTGATTAATTGTACTTACTCGATGGTGTAGCAACCCCCCCCCCCCCCCCCACCGATCTACATAACAAGCGGATGTGACACATTGCGAGCTTATATGTAGACCTGCAATTGTCGTCATGAGACACCATCGTACACCAAAGCATAAATGAGACATTATTATCTTCTCTTAATGTCTCGGTTAATCTCATTGTCCGTTATGATAGACCGCAGAACTGTACTTCACAACTTCTCTCTCCATCTCTCTACTCTCTCTCCTCTGACACTAAGCAGGTATTAAGTCTTAATCTTGGCATGTGTTGCCACCTCGACCTCTCTCTAGACCAGGCTGTTGCATTTATGCTAATTTAAAACCGTAGATTTTACTGTGTAGGAAAAATCTACAGTAATCGTGACCAACGTTTGCACGCCCGAAAACAGCAGATCTACAAGCTACTGAGCCACAAGCTCCCAATCTTGTGTCTTGCTGAGCTTGTAGTACGTAGATAATTCACGAATCCGCGCACGCACGTCGCACGCACACACGCACACAGTATCGATTGGGACCCAGCTGAAAAAGAGACAGTGCGTCATTCTCAAGGGTTCTTTTCTTAATAAAGAAACTTGAATCATCCACAGTGGGGAGCGGTCAAGCTGTGAGCTGCAGGGCGGAGGGCGGCTGGCGTGACATTTTAAGAGACCACCAACTCGGACACAAGGCCGAGTACAATACTCTCCACTAAATCCTCCCAGGCTCAGCCGTTAGCGGCCACTCTCTGACCTCGCTAAGAGACTCAATTATAATTACCTCGTTCAAAATAAGGTATAACCTTAATCTCAGCGAAAAGTCTGTGGATTGCACATTGCTATCTGGCCCGAGGCGCTGTAAATGTAACTCAGACTGTGCCTACTTTGCACTTTTGCAGACTTAAAGTTTGCCTTGGGTAATTTGCCCCGGGCCGATGCTAAACTCTACACTAAACAACTTGTTTCTATTCTTCAAGCCAGCTGGGAGTGTTGGTATGCACTTGGACCTCTATTGGTCAACTGAGAGCTCCTTCTATTGTGCCTATGCATGCCATTACTCAGAGACACCTTTGGGTTGATAGTTGCTCTGTGACAAACACAGAAAGTACCAATTAGTGGTCAAGTGCGCCCTTCTTAAGCGCACTTCAGTGGCAGCTGCTAGTGGGGATGGAGGGAGGGAGATTACTTTCTCAAAGCAGGGAGACAACACTGGTTAAAATAAAATAAAGTGGGAGTCGGGGGGAGGAGGAGGAGGAGGAGATGTGGAGGTGTAGAGAGGAAATTAAGAGGTGGTGAAGAGCAGGGAAATTACTTCCCTTATCAGTCCAGCTTTTAACAAACAAAAACACTGCAATTAATGTCAGTCAATAAATATGTAATGACGTCCACCCCTAAGGCAGGGGTAGGCAACCTGTGGCTCTTACAGGCCCTCTCCCGTGGCTCCCAGTTGCTACGGCAAAGAAGTATGAAAAGGAATAAGAGGTTTTCTTTTTCTTTTCTTTTTTTTTACCTTTAATCATAATTTATTATTGAATTTGTAGTAGGTATAAAGTTATTCTTTCATTTTGATATTGCAAAACAATGTTGCATATACCTGATAAAAATAAGAATCAAATTGAATGAAGGAAAATAGAAGAATAGAATTATGTATTAATGATAAGACATCTTTGTTTGTTTTCACCACCAATGCTGCTCGCTTACTGGTACAGTATATTTTGAGAAATTAGCAAACAATAAAAGACCAAAGACGTCATGAAGAGATGATAATAGACTGAGGAGGGGAGAGAGAGAGAGAGAGAGAGAGAGAGAGAGAGAGAGAGAGAGAGAGAGAGAGAGAGAGAGAGAGTGAGTGAGTGAGCGATAGAGAAAGCAGAGAGACAAAATGGAGGAGAGAGTGATGTCACGGACGACACTGGAAAAGTTTTGACCTGAAGGTATACTAAATAATGAATGGACAAAGAGGAGGTTTGACGAAAGGAGAAGAGGAGAGGAGGTGAGGAGAGGTGAGAAGAAAGGAGAGGAAGCGAGACGAAAAGGCAGGGAAGCGTTGTTAAGACGAAAGGAATGGAAGAGCGGTGGCGATATGACATGAAGAGAGGAGACGAAAGCTAAAGAGGCGGTAAGGATAAGAGGAGAGAGGCAAGATGAAATGAAAAGAGGGGACTCAGGGGAGCGGGTAAGACGAAAGGAGAGGAGGAGGTAACCCAAGTAAGGAAGTAGGAAGGGTGGTTAGTAAGAAATATGGACTGGAGGTGATATGAAAGAAAAGGAGGAGGAGGAGAAGGTACTGTAAGATGAAAGAAAACTAAAAAAGGAGAGGAGATGAGATGAAGATGAAAGGAGAAGAGGTGGAAGGAAGGAAAGGATGTAAGACAAAAGAAAAGAGAGGGAGATAGATAGTTAGTTCTCGCAGACCACTGGCCTGATCCAGGTTGGGTATGTCCACAGTTTGTTTTTTTCTGCCAAATATATTTTCTGAACTACTTACTTACTTTCATTTATAATGGGTCTCGGAACGGTTTGAAACCTTGCCCCAATTTAAGTCATGTAATAGTTATATGCTTAGCTCCATAGCCTACACTGATGATACAGGCACACAAGGAGGTGTTTCGAATGCCATCAATGCATTCAAAAGGGACAGATTCACGTTTCATCAGAACATTGAATGCTCTCAGTAGCCGTCTACTGACCTACCAAGATCTACTGACCTACCAAGATCTGTCTACTGACCTACCAAGATCTCGGTAGGCTGCATTCTGTGTGCTTGATCACGGCTACCTACCCCTATGGGGATTTATGTGGCCGGTTAAGACTGATATGAGATATGGGGATTTATGTGTCCGGTTAAGACTGATATGAGATATGGGGATTTATGTGGCCGGTTAAGACTGATATGAGGTTAGGGGACTTATGTGGCCGGTTAAGACTGATAAGCTTAGGGGACTTATGTGGCCGGTTAAGACTGATATGAGATATGGGGATTATTGTGGCCGGTTAAAACTGATCAACGCACAGAATGCAGCATACTGAATTTCTCAAGTCACAATATAAGGTTTGGTGCTGGAGACGGTTGCGAGGTCAGTAAACATGTATACTGCAGCATTCAATGCTCTGATAAATCGTGATTTTTTTTCCCTTTCAAATCAACGCGTCGATGGCATTCGATTCCGCGGCTAGACCAACATTCTTCCCATGTCGATCCCCAGATTCTGTCCCGTTTCTTTGTTCATCGTCATATTTTTCTTGTACTTTCTCTCCTTTCCATTCCACTTCTCTTCATCAACATCATCATGTCTATTTCTGTTCCACACAGTAAATCCTTGGTGTTGATTCAGCTACAATAACACGTAGGGTTTTAACCATGCGCCGCGTGTCTCTCAGTTAATCGTCTCGGTTATGTTGACACCGATAGGTAGGTTTGAATAGAGGTCGTCTCACGCAAGATTAACCCATTTAGACCCGACGTCGGAATTTTCTTTTCTGAAATACCTATATGTTTCTGTATCAGTGGTGCTCAATATTTTATGTCAAGCACCCCAAAAATGATATGTAATTGGCCACCGACCCGCATCTGAAAATATGTAATTCCAGGAACCCCTCAGAAGCAAAGATTTGAGTTAAAAACGTTCGCTCTGAAAGAATTTCTCAAAAATAGCAGACCTACAAGCTCGTAGTGAGGCACTCTGTGCCGTGCTATGAGCTTGTAGATCTGCTATTTTTCAATATAGCTAAAGCATAACATAATGCTTCAAACACCAAAAGGGGTTCCCGCCCAGAATGGGTTAATCCATGAAATAATAAATGATTGCAGACGTACAGTATTACTTTTCCTGAGATAAGGGGAATTTCCCTGGCTGGAATTCATTAATCCTTCTGATCCCCATGCCAGTGTAGTCCATAATTGGGCTTCATGTGTGTTGAATTAAATCTGATAAGTGTAAATGGATGAGTAAAGGTTCAGTGCGCTCCACTCAGAGGATTGTCAGTAAAATATTAGTCATGCCTGTTCATTCTTCATGAAAGTCCTTTAGTCTTTGCTAATACTTCACTAATGGAAACCAAATATAGGATCATGGTGGAAATACTGGACTGATAACAGTGTATGCACCTACCATTCATAATTGCTTCATTGATATATGACGAATGATGAATACCGTAGTTTTACTATACTGTTATAATCATGAGTCGCCCATGTCTGTGTACTTGAACTTGACATACAGTGTACTTGATATTTATTGGATACTGCCTGAACTGTATAGCATACTTTATAGATAGGCTACGAGAGACATCTCAGCGACAGCAAGGTCAGCCTTGCTGCAGTAGGCACGTTGTTATGTCTCATATCTTATTGTCACGTCATTATGATCCAGCACTATATATGTTCCTGTTTGTGTAATAAACACCAGAACCTGAATGTTATGAGCGCACGTACAGGACACAGTTGTGAACCGTAATCAATTGATACTAGACCTGTACGTGCCCGTCGGCTACTGGCCTACTTGAGAACAATGCAACTTGGGAACCTAATAATACCCGTTGTCAACTTTTCATAGCACCCGTTTTAACTGTCTGTCTGTGTCCCACATGGAGATTAAAGTTCTCAAACTCTGCCCGAAGCCAACGTGGCCAATCGGTACCGACCCGACCCGACACTATCCGGCCGAGCCGGGCCCAAAGATTATGCAAATTAGTCGTTTGGACAGGAGGCGTCAAAAGGCGATCTAGGCGCCGAGTGAGTTAAAACTGCGGAAAAACAGCCCAGAAGGGGACATGGGGGGCTCTATACCAGCTACCCAGAGTGCCACGCCAGTTAGTGGGAGGCGGTCGATACTTCACAGAAGACCATTCAGCCACCAGTACCAACACCACCACCTGCCAAGTGCCCTTCAAAGGAGACCCACAAAGCTGTGCAAGAACCCCTTCACTCCTTACTTAAATAAAACGATGGAGGACTTCTTCCACCACTGGCAGTAAGGCACGTCCGACCGCAGTGTGGTCCTTGGACAACAACAGCATAAGAGGTATTACTCACAGTCTCCCAGCCTCTCTGCTGCTCAGCAGACTGGCAACTGGAACCAAGGAGGGAGAAGGGATGTACTCCAATTCTTTACTTAAGTAAAAGTATCAATACTGCAATACAGAAAGAAACACTCTGTTACAAGTAAAAGTCTGGAATTCTAAATGTACTTGAGTAAAGGTACATCACAATGTACTTAAAGTAGCAAAAGTACAAGTACTCACTCAAAAGTCACATTTAAAGTTTTCAAACGTCTAAAAATCTTGTGAAAATAACCGATCTACAAGCTCACAATGCGTTGTTGTAGATTGTCTATTTTCAAATGGTTTCGTTAATAATCCAAATCTAACTAGTAACTAAAGTTTTCAAATTAATGTAGCGGAGTAAAATTACAATACTTGGATCCAACATGTAATGGAGTAAATTTATTGGAAATTGAAAATACTCAAGTAAAGTAGAAATGCCTCAATATTGTACTTAAGTACAGCACACTTACAGTAAGTAAATTAATTTACTTTCCACCTCCCCCTGGCCAGCCGGGGCGCCTGATGGAGGGGAAAGGAACTGGTCGGAATAACGTGTTCCTTCCACACGCTACGTCTGGCTGGGGAAACTCTCCCCTGTCAGGTGAAAAAAAGCAGCTTGGACTCCTCATGCATAGAAGAAAGCATGAGGTCAGTCACCTTCCCCCCCCCCCCCCCCCCCCCAGGTTGGCAGAGGAAGTGTAGCGCCCAGGATTACATTAGATAATTGACACTGGGTGAAAAACTGGGTTGCAAAATCGTGGGATATTATAGTGAGCTACCATAGCTCCTGCATGGTGGCCCTCCATGCCCAAGCAGGCCAGCCGGTCCACCCCGGGGTCTCCAGAACCTTGCCATGACTTTGGACCCGCTTCTACTGACCAAATGGACTGGAGGGTCGATTACCGACACCCTCGATTATGAAATGCAGTCGCATACATTTTCCAGTAAAACAGTCACTCTGGAGCTTATCATGTAAACTTTGATTACCTATCGCCCAAATTGAATTTTCTGTTAAGATTAACATTTCAAAATTTCACTCAGGCAGGAGACAGTGGGGCGCGCGCACACACACACACACACACACACACACACACACACACACACACACAGTTTAAAATGTACAACTCTGAAAATATAACTACTCACAGAGAGAGAGAGAGAGAGAGAGAGAGAGAGAGAGAGTGTGTGTGTGAGCAAATGTTTGACTATGTATATATATTTTTTAAAGCGAAAATGAGTTGTGCAACCTCTCCTTTCTGTTATAGTTTGTCTCCCGTGGTCAGCACCACCCTACTCTTTGCTGCCCTCCTACCATTTTGTTTGCTTTGAAAGCGAAACATTTTAACTGAAATCTCTGCTTCTGGGGGTCCCTGGAACAGAATATTTATATTATATAGATATTATACATACTGTATAATTCCTTGACATGAATAAGTTGAACATCACAAATAATAATATAGAGCATTGCTGTGTGGAGGAGTGGAACGTACTCCAATAATTGTGACTATAAATAGAATAGAATGTGTGCAAATCCACTGACTGCGAGTGCAAAGTGAGCAGTGCTACAATGATCTGCAGTGCTTCTTGATCTGTCCTCCTCAGTTCTGGAAAGAATGGAAAGACATTTTCTTGGAGAGAAATATGCAGAGAGGGAAGGCGGGAGGGCGTTGGGGGCATCGGGTTCAGGGAAAAGAGGAAATGAGCATACAGTAAATGGAATAAACTGAACCAATGCTTATCAGTATTTTGCCAAAGAATTTGAATGTGACATGTCAAGACGTGCACACACACACACACACACACACACACACACACAGACACCTTGCCCTGTCCTTCACATTTAGCTCTAGACATCATTAATATGAATAATTCCATTGTATGTATCCTTACAATAACACGTGCGCGCGTGTGCGTGTGTGCGTGTGTGTGTGTGTGTGTGTGTGTGTGTGTGTGCGCGTGTGTGTGTGTGTGTGTGTGTGTGTTTCTGATAAAGCCCTGCTCTTCAGCCCCAATCAGTGGATTTGTGATAAAAAGGAGAATGGAAGCCAGAAGAGAGCCGTCGGTCTTCCTCAGCACTGAGACCCTGTTTAACACCCCGAACGCCCGGGGTTATTTAATCCATTAAATCAGAACGCCCAGCGATTTATAGCAGCGGAGCACATTTAGCAGTTAGACGGATCAGGATGTAGCTGAAGTAGCTTGATGTAGCCAAAACACTCCAGAGTCACGATCAACAACAACGGTATGATTAATTCTAACGTGACTAGCGATGGGACCGCGATGGGCCGTCTTAACACATTCTTTGCTTAGAATTGGACAGAATGATTTAGATTAAGAGTTATTCATGTTTTAAGATGTTCGGTCTCGTCGGCTAAAATGATGGGGGGGGGGGGGGACGACACACATTTCGATGACGTCCCACCGGAAAATAACATCGAATGTTGCGCAACAGACGATCCCAGCCTGTGGAGCGATGCGATCAGTTTTGATATCATTCATCTCTTTTTATCAATCTCCACCCTGAGCGCTGGGCGTTACTAATTGATTGAACGGAGAAGTCCGTCCTTGCCACTCAGGTTAACGATGGACAGGAGGAGAGGAGAGGAGAGGGAGAGGGAGAGGTGGAGCGAGGAGGTTCAGTGGAAAGCCGAGGAAGAGAGCAGAAATAAAGAAAAAACAGGAAATCTTGTTGCTGAAATCCCTCTGCGCCAGACCTCTCTGTGAAGCTGACGAAACAGGGCCAAGACAGCGTAGTGTACATGCCAGCGTTGGCTTCGGCAGGGTTGGGGGATTTGCAGCTGGGACCAAATCAGTGCAGATAACATGGTGTTCTCTCAGAAACTAAAGCATCAGCTCTCAGCAGTGCCGGGGCGGGGCCCGGGCGGGAAGGACTGCTGCGTTTCACTGCGGCCATCTAATCTGTAGGAGTAATTTAGACCCCGAGACACCGGGGTGAAGGCAAGGCAGTAAACTACCTGGAAGAATGAGGATAAAGTAGTTTGTTTTGGTTTGTTCTTTTTGTCCTTAAAGACACCCAGTGGGCAGTGGTGGAGTCACACTGAACTCAAGCAACATGGGGTGAGACAGACACAGTGACGGTTGGTGTGTCTGGTATGGTTCATAACGGCAGGGTAAATGGGGTTGGTATACAAGCCACGCACGCACGCAGGGCGTGAAAATGTAATTAACAATGACAACTACGTTCCTTATTTGTGTCACAAAATAGAGCCACGGCAATCTTAATCAGACTTAAAGTGAGCTTGAGTAGAGTCAGTTTATGAGTATAGAGATAGTCAAATATTGTGGTAACAAAACCAGTCAAATAACTCCCTACTCTCTCCTGGCTTGCTCCTACAAATACTCTAACCTGAAAATATCACAGTACTTCACCGCTCAAATCCTACTTTGCAACATGCCGTTCTCATTCATTTCAAGTACGGTGTATAAGCCTATTTACTGAAATTTAATTTACTGAAGTGGCCGATTGACATATTTAATTGGTGATAATTGAATGATAAGTGCTTGATTAAATTAATGATAATTTAATGATAAGTGCTTGATTAAAAGGTAAAAGACACAAATAAATATGTGGACTATCAGTTTACTTAAATAGTATACTTGAAATTAGTGAAGTGGTTGTGAAGCAGGTGTGCAAATATGCCATTTCTCCTGTTCCTACATAAAAACACAAATATGTCTAATCCCTACTTTGGAGGTCAGTGTTGGCAGAGCTGGTGAAGCTAGCAGACGATTAGATATATCAGAGGCCATCTCATTAACTCCAATTTTAATGCCAATTACTCCAATTTACTGTTTGGGCTGTGCACACCTTTCTCCTCTTTCCAAACGCAATCTGGCAGAGTCATGTCCCACCATTAGAAGGTGTAATTGGGTTAGACAGTGTTGTGAGAAGAGAAATTGGATATTCAATTCCACCATATTAAGCCGATTAGCCAGCCGCACCCGTTTGGTTTGGGAGATTAACACTCCTGTTAAAGAGAGCCATTTCTATTAGTCATTTGAGATAGTCATATTAGGTAAACCAGAGCCTTAGATATAGACAAGAGTTACGCAAACTCCGTTCACTTCATAAGGCCAGTCCAATGGCGGCTCTCCTACATACAGTAGACTTCTATTGGATTGTACCTAATTGAAGGCTCCACATAGGGACAACCGGAGGTTTACGGAATGCATTGGAGTCTATGGGGCTCGCGCGAGTACATGCACCACGTAACCAGGCTATTTTCTGCCCCCTCAACATCGCAACTCTTCTATTAGATGGCTCCGAGGTAAAATAACCAACATCTGCTGCATTGAAGTGTGTGAGAGGCATTTCTCATCACCAGCCCATTCGCAGCGATTTCTGTACTTTGGTCCAATCAGTGTGGCCCCTGCTTGTATCCAGTCAATGCAGCCGTGACACATCCAGTTTGGGCACAATGACACATTCACTGGAATGGCTCCAAATTACACATTTCAAAAGGTTAATATATTCATTACTGTGTGGAAAGCAGCATTTGGACCAGAATACTGGAGCCATTAAGCCATTTTGACCCGACGTCAAAAAAAATATTTAGCTCTGAAAGAATATATATTCAAAGATTTGTGCTGCATTTTTATTTTTGAAAAATAGCAGCTCTACAAGCTCATAGCGCGCCACCGAGTGGTGCGCTACGAGCTTGTAGGCCTGCTATTTTTGAAAAATAAAATAGCTAAAGTATAACATAATGCTTATAGTTAAAACACCAAAAGGGATTCCCGCCCAGACTGGGTTAAATGATCTACTGGTCCTCGCCAAATTAAAAGAAAATAATACTAATAGCACCAGAGGAACATATTAATCTCTTTCTTTCTGTTGCCAGCCACTTTCTCCAGTCTGTGGAGGTTCTGCTTTATTCCTCCCAAAAAGAGCTTCAGCCAAATGTACCCTACTTATTGTCCACCAATACAGCTATACAGTCCTCCTCACTTCGTTATAGCATGCAGAGTACTAGTGTACAGAGCATCATACGCGGTGCAACTTCAAATATATATCATGTCCGCATTTAGACACATATATATATATATATAAAAGAGAGAGAGAGAGAGAGAGAAATGATAAATTACTTTGAGAATGCCAACTTATAACAAGTCTGTCTGTCTGTCCCTCCCGCTCACTCAGATCAGCCAACGCAGGGAAGCTGGAAGTACCCTCACTAAAAACGCCGGGACAACGCTCCACACGTCCCAAACTCTTCTCCCTTCTGGCTCCAAAACTGTGGAATGCACTTCCCATTGCAGTCAGAACTGCAGCATCACTCCCAATCTTCCGCCGTAGTCTGAAAACCCACCTTTTCAGACTCCATCATGGCCCATAGCACTTACCCCACCCCCTTAGATGGCAATTCTGTAGACTTAGATAGCATTTGATACAGACTTATAGCATGTTATGTAGACAGCATAAGTGCATTGTATGTAGTCATAGCACGTCATAGTACATATGTGTAGCATAGTAGTATAGATGTATAGCTTATATGTATAGTTTCATTATAGATATTCCACTGTTACTTTCTTAGCTTACGCATGTTTCATGATAAATGTCTTTATGTGATGTATTCCCATGCTTTTTTGTTCTTGCTTAATGTAAGTCGCTCTGGATTAAGAGCGTCTGCTAAATGCCTAAATTGTAATTGTAAATTGTCTGATCCAGACATCACTCAGACATCAGTGCTTGTGTGCGTGTGTATGCGTGTGCGTGTGTGTGTCCATATGACTCGGGGGGGTGTACACCAGTGCCGACTGCCAAGCGTGCACCATTATGTGGATACCAGCTTCCCTATCAGACTAACCCAACCTGAGAAATATATGTGGCGGGGTGTGAGAACATGTGAGATAAGCCTGAGCGAGACTCCGACATGTCTGTCACACACAACATGTGCAACATCTCCACATCGGATCAGGTAAAAGGACTATTAGGACTATGTCACAAACGGGTGGGCATGTGTTCCCAACTTAGCATAGTTCCTGGCCAGCTCTGTGTTAAGACTCTCGGAACGAATAAGGAATCAGCTCACAGACTCTCTGAGCACAACTGTCATTGTTGTAAACATTCAATATTAAAGATGCCTGGAAGCTAGATCTTCTCTCTCCACATCCGTCTGTCTTTCTCAATATCCGTATGTTTCTCTGGAGATATCGGCAGCTCCTCCTAACCCTCTGTCAGTCATGTGGCGTCAACATTGGCCACCATCATAATAATACATCTCCACCTCTTCTTTCTATGGAAATGTGCCATCTCTCTCTCTAAATCAAAATTAAGCAGTCAACAAGTGGATACAGCATACATCTGAACCAATTAAATCAGTTGTTCTTAAACAGTGGTCCTTGATATTGTTAAGGCAAAATATGGATGAGGCTAAATCTCATCAAGTGGTGGTCCGTGGCTCAAATGCTGAATAATTAACAGTTTTACTGCGTAACCCGTGTTCCCCGCTATTCAATCCATGTGTCGGTGCTGCGTAATACGCTAAACCCGCCATTTGTTTAATTCGCCGTTTTTTAATAATTAAAAAGAAAGAGCGGATTTGTCGCAGGCCTGGTGACGAGGCCGTTGCGTTATGATGACGAAACCGGAAATCAAGCCATGCTCTGGGCTGCAGCCTGCTAGGGCTTCTGGGTAAATGAGTTCAATGCTAGTGAACAGGGGTTTGTTTGGACTACAACATGCTGTGCAGACCACTGATTTAAATGAACACTGAATACTTAATTTACTGGAGTCTACCTGGGATCTGTACTTGGGCCTCTCCTGGGGGACCACAGTCAAAGAAGTGTATTGGGTTTAAGTGGTTAATCAATGCACGCATCAATTCAACGCATTAACTGGAGGCACGGTGCATGCATAATACTCAAACATACTGACAGTAGTGATGGTAGCTCATGAATAAACACATCCAAACATACCGTATCAACACGGCCTGGCACAATCTCTCTAACGCACAAATCCAGTGATCCCAATCAATAAATGTGGGCCTTGCAATACAAGGGTGGATATTCATACAGTAAATACACTAAGTAAATTGACAAACAAAGTAAAAAAAAAGTATGTAATTTAGTTACGTTACGCATCACATTTTGACTAAGATGTGGTCTTGTGTACTGTGTCCATGTTCCTTTCAGATTTGATGTAGGCCTATTTTACAAATTGGGTGGATTTCAAGAATAAACTTGTAACAAACAGTGATGCCACCCTTTTTTTCCCCTTTTCTAAAAATATTTTAAAAAAGGAGGTAGGCAGGCACACAATGATCAAAATGCATCTGAAAATAGCCAGCGTTGTTGGTGTCTGTGTTAATATGTCATAAGGTTTGCAGCTTGTCTGAAATTGTTTCCATTCTGTGGTTGGTGGGTTGGTTGTTATCTGGCTGAGGATTGTTGTTGAAAACTATGAGGGAATGGTTTGCATAGATGGATTGAGAGACAATCCCTGCCCCCAGGCAGTGGGCAGTGGGCACAGACAAATGACCCCTCAGTCCCTCACCCTGCAGAGCAAGCGTTCAGGTGAACTGACTAAGAACCAACAGCACAATAATTCACCAGGCTGGACCTCGACAGGATAAGGATTTATAGCACACAAAGAAATAATGCCAGAATGGGCTTAAGACACTCACCTGTGGGCTGCCACTGGCCAAGTGGTTAAGGTGTGTAGAACATAAGCTGCAATGCCTGACAGCTTGTCCGTGTCCTGGGTTCAGTTCAGTCCCCGAAGCCGGTGGCAGATCTGCTTGCTGGATGTCACTCCCAAACTCTCTCCCCGATATCCTGTCTCTCTCTGTCCACCATCCTATTGAAATGTAAGCAAAAAGCCCCAAAAACACACATGAAGATCGATTTGTCTTAACAACAACAATAGAAATGGAATACCGATGTATAAACAATCATGAACTCTGCCACTAGGAGTGAACGGACTAAGAAGAGCTGAAACCACTCAAATATGGGACCCTGACTCTCTTGGGACTGTATTACCCGTAACATAATGAATGTTAATAGTAGAAATGTCACAAATGATGTGTTACTGTACGTAACAATTACGAAATGTAGGCTACTGTGATGCCCAACCAAAAAAAAGCCCCAAAACTAGTATTAGTAGTATTTGTATTTTTGCATACGGTAGCCCAATTATGACTCACTCCACTATGACACATATTGCACTAAGTCTACATTATGAACTAATCTGGAAAGTCTTTGATTTTTTTTTTTTTTATGTCAAAATTTCAATACAGCCAATACATTCATAAAAATAAAAATTGATCATTTCTCATTCTGAATAGGCCTAATAAAAGTATTTTTTTTAAATGCATGCACTATTGAATATGCCTACTATAAATATGTTTAAGAAAGTAGGCCCTACTCTAGAAGTAGCCTACTTTAACTCATCCAAAATATTTGACTAAGCAACAATTCACTTGTTGCCTAGCCTATACTTTGTCCTGACAGGCTGACACATGTATGAGGCATTTCGAATAGAAGGCAGCATGCACGACTCCATCTCATCTCACTCACTTTAATAATTTTACCGGGTGCACGGTCAGAGGGTTAGGGTTACCTAAAGTAGCTCTGGTCCATAGCAGCACCTGTGGTTAAGGTAAGGTGTGTAGAACATGCAATGCCTGACAGCGTGTCCGTGTCCTGGGTTCAATTCCCGAAGCCGGTGGCAGATCTGCTTGCTGCATGTCACTCCCAAACTCTCTCCCCGATATCCTGTCTCTCTCCGTCCACCATCCTATTGAAATATAAGCAAAAAGCCCCAAAACACAAACATGAAGATCGATTTGTCTTAACAACAATAGAAAGGGAATAACGAATACCGATGTATAACAATCATGAACTCTGCCACTAGGAAAAGAGCTGGAACCACTCAAATATGGGACCCTGACTCTCCTTGACCCGTAACATAATGAATGTTAATAGTAGAAATGTCACAAATGATGCGTTACTGTACTTAACAATTATGAAATGTAGGCTACTGTGATGCCCAACCTGTTCACCAAAAAAAAAATCCCCAAAACTAATTTACTTTAGTAGTATTTGTATTTTTGCATACGGTGACTCACTCCACTATGACAAATATTGCACTTAATGCTACATTATGATTTATGAACTAATCTGGAAAGCTTTTGAATTTATTTTGGAAATACATTCATAAAAATTAAAATGTAGGATAATTTGGCATTCTGAATAGTGAATAGGCCTAATACAAGTATTTTTTTAAATGCATGCACTATTGAATATGCCTACTACAAATATGTTTAAGAAAGAAGTACCCTATTTTAACTCATCCAAAACATTTGACTAAGCAACATTAATGCACTTGTTGTTGCCTAGCCTATACTTTGTCCTGACACATGTGAGACATGCCTGCATGCATCTCAACATGATATAAAACAGTGGTTCCCAAACGTTTTCATGTCAAGGACCCCCACATTGACACTAATTCGGACCCCCATTAGAAGATATATGCCAAGGAACCCCCATAATAGAAGATTTGTATGGCTCTAACAGTGATTATCAAGTAGGCTAGTTGAATTTCAAGGACCCCAGGTTTGACCTGAATTAGCTAGGCTCTGAGAGTGTACAAATCAAATGGAACGGGTCCATTTCCATTTGTTAGACTACAGACCCATTAGCAGGGCTACAGACCCATATGGGTCCATAATTCAAGCAAGGTCATTTATTATTTGTCTCCCGAGGAAGGGAATTTGTTGTTTGTTGTTGTTATGCTATGCAAGCGTAGCCCTTATGCCCATGTCGCCGCAGAGCAGCGCCAAATACATCTTTCTTGCAACATCAAAGCGACCGCCGACCGCCATGTTCAGAAACCAAGAGAAGAATTGGTTCCTATATCATTTACCTGGGGACCCCCTAGCCTCGATACCCAGGCTTTCATTTTCGTCAGGGACCCCCTGGAACTCTCTCAAGGACCCCCTCGACCCCACTTTGGGAAAGCCAAGCCATCACCTGTATCGTCTGCATCCCAACAACAACACAGAATACAACAGCAACAGGTGAAATCAATTGAGGTGTCGAAGTAGTCAGCACATGAGTCAGCCAAACAAAGTCTAAAAGGCAAATAAAAGCTATAATGACAGCGAGCTATGATGTCACATATATAGAAAACAGAGAGAGACTATATAAGCCTAAATTAGTCGTAAAATAGTCTTACCGTGGCTTTATTAAGTCAATTTTGTTTTAACCGTTCTGTTCTGTGTGAGTCTCCTGCTTGGGGGGGGGGGTCTCCTCCTGCGTGCGACTGTCATCACGTGGTTTCTCATACTGCTCCGTCTCCAGCTCACAAACGTGAATAATAGCGCCCTCTATTGGCCAGTTTCTATACTCTGCTTAAAAAGTTTGAAGTATTACATTTTTCATCATATTATTCAGACAGATAATGGGTTGAAACATCAAATGTGTGAGACGAGACGCATATCCGCGCTAGGGGCCTCAGTTCGCCTTCCATATGATGTCATCTCTATCAAGGTCATGCATGGGCTGTCCACTTAAGGCTATAGAAATCACCGCCTGCGGTCTAGTATTGATCCCAATCAGGGCACCTCTCGATGGATTGGTTAGATTTGCAGCACAAGCTTCTCTCATGCCTGAAAAACGATTAATATAACATATTTAAAGGAGCAGCAGTATAGTCAGTATAGCAGTCAGGGTCATATTTTAAATCACTTCCGAAGGCACATTTTAAGTGTCCTTTATTTCCTCTTTTATCTGTGCTAAACTCCCTATATGCCTTTTTGATGTTATTTAAATTTATATTATTTGATGCAATGTTTAATTTTAATGTGTTATCTTATGAATGAATGCCTTTATTGCAGACTCAGGGTCCATAGAGAAACATACAAAACACAAAATACAATATACATCCAATAAATTAAAAAAACGTAAATGTTAGACAGGCATCTGTGACAGTTATAAATAAAGGCTTTTAAGACAATGTTTTCTAAGGCTAGAGGAGTATCTAGTGCAACTTTTGACAGGGTTATTAATACTGACGATGATGCTGTTGTATTCTCGTATAGAAATAAGTGCACGCAGACAAGTCAGCTTCATACCATGTGTTCACTTCCTCTTTCATCTCCTTTGACCTCATGACATCATCAATACAATACCATTCACCTTTTCACATTAGGGCCCCCTAGTCTACCTTAGTGCATTGCACTTTCAGACCATACACAGTATATCACAGATGCTATTCAGTATTCACAGACTCATCCAAGCGACACATGAATCTATGCATTAAGTTCCGGAGAACAGCTTGAAATGGTTATGGTTTTTTACTTTTATTTGAGATATGAGAAAATATATTATAATATTCTCCTAATCGATCGACAGGGATATGCAGTAAAGTGAGACTTCACACTAGTCCAAAGCATGCCCCCGCCTCTCTGGCTTTATCTCCAAACCATCTGACATGCACTGTCCCTCTGATGTACTCTTCCTGATCCTATCCATCCCTCTCCTTTCAATCCCACATCAAATCTGTCACTAAATCTGCCTTCTTCCACCTCAAAAACATTTCCAGACTCCGCCCCTCACTCCCAGACTCTGTTGCAGAGACCCTAATCCATGCTTTCATCTCCTCCCGGCTGGATTACTGCAACGGTGTTCTGTTCGGCCTCCCCAAGAAGTCCCTTGACAGATTGCAGTACGTGCAGAACTCCGCTGCCAGAGTGCTCACCCGCACAAAACGCTGGCAGCACATCACCCCCACCCTCAAACACCTCCACTGGCTCCCGGTTAAATTCCGCATTCACTACAAACTGCTCCTCCTCACCTACAAATCCCTCCATGCCCTTGCCCCACAGTACTTGACTGACCTCCTCAAGGACTACACCCCTGAGCGGAACCTAAGGTCTTCAGACATGGAACTCCTCACCATCCGTCATGCAAAACGGCGGACTCTCGGCGATAGATCCTTCTACGTGGCAGCACCTGCCCTCTGGAACTCTCTCCCCTTGGAGATCCGCCAGACTCCCACATTGAACTCTTTCAAGTCCGCACTGAAGACACATCTGTTCACTTTGGCTTTTGGCAACTAGTTTTGTTTTTGTTCTTTGTATTGTTAAGCGTCCTTGGGTTTCTTGAAAGGCGCTATATAAATCCAAGTTATTATTATTATTATTATCCATGTTCCCAGAGGGAACCTCAATTTTTTTTACTCTCTGCTATACCTACAGCTATGCAGCTCTGCATCCTGTCTTTTCCTCAGTGCCGACTGTCTCTAAACCATACAACTATACCTAAACAATACAATAAACCAGTGGTCCGGGGACCACGAGTGGTCCTTGAGGGGGTTCCAGGTGCAAGATTAATCTAGTAAGAGAGTGGCGACACACTTTGATCTCGCCGCAAAGCGGGGTGCTATGGGCTATAGTTCCAAACATTGTAACTATGCCATTGAGATAGAATGATCACTTCCGCATTTCATTGTTACAATGGGAGTCAACGCTAGTGTCGTCACTCTCATACTAGATCACGCTGTCCAGGTGGTCCCCAGCTAAATGATGGATAGTTGGTAACCAAATGGACCCTTATAGATCTTTAACTCTTGAGAGTGGACCCATAAGGGTCCATTTGGTTTCATTTCATGCTCTCAAAAGTTAAATTATTGTTAAACATCTGCATCAGTTCATTTACAAGAAGCGTATTTCTTTTATGTATTTAATTATTTTTTATCAACATTTGCCTTATCTCTCCTAATGGCACTAACATCAACACAGCATGGAATTGTGGACAAAATCTTCTCCAACGACAACAAAATATTCTTTAGTTTTGGGTCCTGAGAGGCTAAATCTCATCAAATGGTGCAGGTCCGTAGCTCAAATGCCGAATGGGCCTTGTTATTAAAATGGTTGAAAACCACTGCAATAAACAATATATAGTCTGTGCATGGCGATGAATTCATTATCTTGAAGAATGTAAGAACGACAGAACGTGAATGCTGCATTGTATCCTTTTTCCCATTTCCACGCATGGAAAAAGGATACAATGCATGTTCATGGTGATTTACTTGATACACAGTAGGCCAATTTTAACTCGGTGGACCAGTGCAGATGTAAGAATCTATTTCATTGTCTCTTTATTTGTATCTACTGTACACCTGCCTGTCCTATTATGTTTCCTGCTTACTGCTGTTGATGATACAACAACTCAATTAACTTCACTATGGGGATCAATAAAGGCATATCATTGCTGTCTGACAGAACCCTCTTAACAGAGAATTGATAGAGCAACTAGCCGAGTAATATTTGTGCTGAAGTTGAGTACTGTCTCCGTGAATATCGATAAGAAGAGACAGAAATCATGATATTTGATTTTTCACATCACTCAGCCATACCTCCTAAACTGGAAAAAATCCAGGCCCATGAATTATACCAGCTCAGTGGCCTTGTGGTTAGAGTGTCCGCCCTGAGACTGGGAGGTCGGGGTTCGATCCCCGGCCGGGTCATACCAAAGACTCTAAATAATGGGACCCAGTGCCTCCCTGCTTGACACTCAGCATCAAGGGTTGAATTGGGGGTGGGAAGTGAGGACGCTGGCGTCGACTGTTCGCCGCTTCACCTCCCAATGTATGAATGAATGAACCATTGTAAAGCGCTTTGAGCACTTGGAAAAGCGCTATAAAAATGCAATTCATTATAGAGGATAAAGCTCACATGTTACCCAAATAGTTGAATACACTAAAGCTAAGGCACTGGTACTGGTTCTTCTGGTTTACCGGAACGGGGTTCAACTCCCTGCAGTGCCCTGCTCAATGTGTTGTATTTACCGGAAAAATTGCGGTGTTGCGGAGGATGAGAAACATTAGCAAATTGCGGAGTGTTTAAAAAAAGAAAAAATTTGCCGAGTATTGCGGATAAATTGCGGAGTGTTGCGGAAAAATTGCGGACTATTGCGGAGGAATTGCGGAGTGTTTTGGAAAAATTGCGGAATATTTCGGAGGAATTGCGGAAAATTGCGGAAAAAAACGATTGGTAATAGCGGAAATTGCGGAAATTGAAAATTGCAGAAATTGAAAATTGCAGAAATTTCGGAAATTGGAAATTGAAAATTGCGGAAATTGGAAATTGCGGAAATTGGAAATTACGGCAATTGGAAATTTTGCGGAAACTTAAAACATAGCTTTTTCAGAAAACTGTCAAGACATTTTTAGAATCTGATCTCAGGTCAAAATCACCATAATTTCATTGTATTACATTTTACGTTATTTTTCTTTGCAAATTAACTACTTCGCCCTACTTCATTGTACTACAGAGTCATACAAAAGTAGAAGATCCACCAGCTGGAAACCACGCACTTCAAGCTCTTGGATCTGCTACCTTTGAATGCTTTTGAATTTGAAACCTGAAAAGCAACAGGTTGACTTATGAGGTTTACACCCAACAGACATTTATCCTATCTATATACCTTGTCTTAACAATACTAAGAGTTGATTTGCACGGGGAAAAAAAAAACGAAAAAAAGAATGACAACAATAAAACATCCAGTGTTCACATATTGTTTGTTATTACTTTTATTAATTATTATCGTCGTCATCATCATTATTCTTCAAGTTTAGCTGTGTAACAAACTTTTCTTGGCTGTCAAAATATGTTGTTGAAATATCTTTTTTTTTCTCAGCATGAAATAAAACCTAAAGACAATGAACATACATAAAAGGTAGAGGAATAAAATACAACATGAGAGAGAAAATGAACTAAAAAACAAACAAACAAAAAACATCCCATTCTTCTATAAAAAGCCATTAAATTGAATAGACAAAATTCTAATAAAACATATTGGTTAAATGTACAAAGGTCATGTTTAAGAGTGTGTGTGTGTGTGTGTGTGTGTGTGTGTGTGTGTGTGTGTGTCTTATAAGACCAAAAACAAACTGGCCTCAATCACTCTGTCTCCCATGGTTACCGCATCCCATAATGTACACTCGCTCCGTACCCATTGTGTGTGTGTGTGTGTGTGTGTGTGTGTGTGTGTGTGTGTGTGTGTGTGTGTGTGTGTGTGTGTAATATCCCTTCCTTGGCAATAAGAACATAATAAATGGAGTGCAAGCAATCATCATATTCTATCAACACATTCTAACAAAAATAAACAAAAATAAAAAAACATGAAACCGTTGTTAAGGCCCCCCTGATGTAAACGCTGATATGAAATGTTACATGTATTGTCCTGGTGGAGTATAAAACAAAAAGAAAAAAAACATACACGTCATAGCGTCTTGCAAAACTTCACACCTCACACGTCTGTTGTATCCAGTAATTATGTCTAACAGCTGGCTATATTCCCATGAGTAGAAATGTCTGGGACCAAGAATATTATAAAGGCATTTTGGAAGTATAGGTTATACTACAAAATGAGATATAACGTTGGCTCTCAATTACAGCATATACAAAGGTTCGGATATGTGGAAATCAGACAAGTACGTTATGACACTTCTGGGCGTGGCATTGATGAAAAATGTTTGTTCCTTTCCAGGGCTGGGTTCTATATCCGTTTATCTGTTTCACCTTTCACCTCTGTCAAATGTCGCAAATAAAACCTCCCTGAAAACAAAATGGATAATACATTTACCATGGGCTGGAGACTGCAATAACTGTGTAAGACTCAATTGAAAATTTGCTGATCCCAGCCCTGGCCTTTATTAGCACATAATGGTGTGTTTGGCAGAGTTTGACCCAGGCTTGGTCACAAAATTCCTATACAGACCCAAATTCCTATATGAGCCCAAGATGTCTGTTTTTTCTTTTTCTTTTCTTTTACATCAGCGTGTAAACTTACAGGCCTGAAATTGCTACTACATTGCTTAAAAACAAATTACTTGAACATTAAAAAAGAAACAGTATCACCTGCTGTAAACCCAATAACTAGAGTAGGTGAGAATTTAAGTCCAACCTAACCAAGAACTTCAGGGCCCAGCCAGGTTGAGTTTATACAGGTCTGTCATTAGGCAACATGGTATCAGCTCAATCCAAACAAACCGAACACTCGTATCTTTAAGAAAGAGGCAAAGGAAAGGGAGGAAGCGAGACGTGGAGGAGAGGCCGAGACCGTTTGAAAGAGTGATGGAAAGAAAGATGTCATTCATTATGACGGCAGCATGGACCCAAATGTGCTCATCTATAGTCTCACGTCACGACTCACGAGTCATATCCGCTTTGTGAGCTTACAAATTGGCTACTTTCGGTCCGCAACACTGTGGTGCGACAAAATATAATGTCTGACTTATATATATATATATATATATATATATCATAAAGGTGAAGTGAAATAGAAAATGAGACTGAGGCATAGTTGAGTGGTAAGAGGGCTGAAGTGACACATGCGTACAACACACACACACACACACACACACACACACACACACACACACACACACAGTGACACACTTGTACTGTACGCTCCCTCGTTTACATCCTCTAAAGATATTAATTGAACGCCCCCTTGATTTATCCATCTTCCATCCTCTCCAAACAACTCTCTTCTTCAAAAGGCACTCATCTATTCAGCTAAACACATCATCGTCCGTCCGTCCGTCCGTCCGTCCCATCCATCCATCCCCCCCACCTCTCTGTCCTTGAGAAAGCATTGCTTCATTCCTTCGTTTTGTTTTTGCTACATTTGCAAATGTAAACAGGGTTTTTTTTTGTTGTCTTTTTTAATATATATTCCGCTAGCAGCCCCCGTTGTGAGACATCCATAACTCAAGAAATGCAAATCCAACAAGCTTTGCATATTGGCACAAAAAGCACTACGTACACGTACAGGTACACGTACACGCACACGCACACTCACACGCACACGCACACGCACACGCACAAGCACACGCACACACACACAGCATGGTACTGTGAGATGAAAATGTGTCTCACAAATTAAAAGAAAATCTAAAAATCTTAAAAACTAAAAAATAATAAATCTGGAATTGCTTTTTAAACTATACAATGGGTGTTTAAACGTGTTTCATAGGAACTTCCTCATCATGTATAGGGGCCATAATGTAAACATTTAAATAAATAAAAGAACACAACCAACAGAAATGTAACCCGAGAAGCACGGCGGCGATTAATGAATGAATAACGGTCAACACTTGAAGCACACGTCATACAGTACTGTGTACAGTACATGGTACAACAGTTAGGAAAACATCTTCCCAACCTAGAGCACTCTCAATAACAACTCGTATGAACCTGTGAGGATGATGTCAGTTATGGAACGTACGTATACGTGCCACAGCTCTGCATTTTGTACAAGTGCTTAAGAGAGGTTTCTTGGCTGTGTCTATGGACGGGGGTTAAGGCATGATGTGTTAGCGCGTATAGTGTCTGTCTGAGGCACACGGAGGGGGGGGGGGGGGGGGACGCTACAAAACTTGGAGCATTTAAAAAGGCGGACAGTGAGGATTACTGAAGCATTAGCATAGATTTACACTGGTATATGCATATGCTTAACGTCACAATCAATAATTAAGGAGCTGGGGAAATCAATATTGCCTCCTCTTACTAAGGCGTTCAAGGTCTTCTTTTTTTTGGTATGGCAGGCTAGGGTTTCTTTTGAAAAAAGGTAAATAATTCAATGGCTTGACACGAGACCGCACCCTCAACAGCACTGTGATTGCTATAGGTGAGGAGGTCTTTAACTTCAATTTGTCCATGTTATGCTCTGGGAGAAAGGCTGTACATACATTCTCTCTGCCGTTTGGTTGCCTTTGTCTGAATAAGTGGATGTAATAATAAAGAATTTGAGTCCCAGTTGGTTGGCTCAAGAGGAGAACCCAGAAGCCTGATAAATCCGTTTACACGTTTCCTGCACTTGTAAGTATGCGCTGCAGTAGCGACTCTCATCCCAGCTGCACCGCATTGGATGTATAGGCTATTTCCTGTATTTAGGTTATCTGGCTGTTGCCAGCAACATGGATCATACAAAGCCCACTGTTCTTTAAGAGATTGATTTATGAAACGTTATTAACACCATATATACGTTTTTGCTAGTGTATAGGAGAAGGGTGAAGCCAGAGTCTCGTCCGTAACTCAAGAGATACTAAAGTAATGTGATAAAATAGGTTCTTCAAAGTACTACATTATATTAAAAAATATAAATAGCTCGCTGGGTGAGTAATCATTGACTTGGCCACTGATTCTGTTTTTTTTAGTTATTAGTTATTAACACAGCTGGTGTTAAGCGCTGCTTGGACATAAATCCGGTAGCGAAGCTGGAGTATTGTTGAAGCCGTAATAATCAGCATAACGAATTACTCTGATTTGTGTATGAACAACAATATGGCATCCCATAATAAGGTTTGTCAAACCTTTGTAAGATACATGACCAACTTGCACCCTTCATTTCAAACAGGCAGATACACTGGATAAAAACCTTACCAGGCACTGGGAGGAATACATACGATTCATTCATATCCTTTGGAAAAGCATAGAAAAATATCATTCCTTCTTATTATTCCCCTCCCTCTCTCTTTCTTTCCTTCAGATGGATTTATCTATCTTTTCACGCAAAAAACCAATCCCTTGGTGTTTTTGTTTCCTAGCAACTAAGGCAGCACTAAGGCTGGAGAGGTGATTTGGTCTCCATGAAAGAAGAAATTAAACAAGATGGCCGCCAGACAGCTGCATACGGGAGAGGGAGACTTTTTCTTTTTTTTTTAATGGCACACACTACGTACATGGCATAGCTCTATGCTTTTCCTAGTGACAAAACAATTACAACCGTTTTTCTGTAAAATCTAATCCCAAGTGAGAAAACAGTGAAAGCATTGTAAAGGAATTGCAAACGTAGTTTGGACATGATACTTCTGATACTCGCCAATATAATGTCAATGAAGTCGTTTCAGCAAGAGCATTTTTGTATGACGTTACTGGCTGTTACACAGCAAAAGCTTTCCCAAATCAGTGTAACACAAGGTAAGCTAGACAAAACACTACAGGCCTGTGTAGCCTTAATGCAAGGCTGTTTAGATTCTGTCGACACAAGAAGAATTCAACTCCATACGTTTCTAGGTCTCTCTGTAAGACTGCGTGACCAAGTGATGTTAGGAACACAGAAGATACAGGAGAACATCTTGTAACATGCTAAGACCATGTGATGAAACACAAATAAGAATACAAAACATATGTAACAACATGCTATGACCATGTGGGACCTATCAACATGTGGAAAACATGTTTAGAACACGTGTCATGTGATGTGGAGACCAGTGGGTTGGTGTGAAACACGCATGACCCCTGAGGACTTAAGAACCAATCGCGTGCTTTCGTTCGATCAGACGTTTCCTTTGAGCCAACACACACACACGTACCCACACATACTTAAACACACATACGCACTTATACAAGTACACACACACACACACACACACACACACACACACACACACACACACACACACAACCCCCATCTCTTGCTGTACCATCTCTTTTGGACTGCTGTCGTCAAGTCTCCAAAACAATAAACAAAACAAACAAAAACCAGTTACAAAAAAATTGCAAACTAAACAGAATAAAAACAAATATAACGTAAAGACTAGTTATTATAGTACCTTTTTCTTCAAAAGCATTATTTGCCTTTACAAAATAACATAGTAAAACGTAGCAAATTGCATGTTTTGTAATATAACATTATAATTATTTTATTATTATTATTATTATTATTATTAATATAAATGTTAAGCAGGTTAATAATTGGTTTGTTCTAGTAGGCAGGCAGCCAGGCACATAGCTAGTATCATGGCACAGAGGAAGGTAAAAAATAATGTCACTTGGTTTTGATCCGAATGGACAATGCGGAACACTTCGGATTACGACAGCTGTTTGGCTGGTTCAAACCAGTTCTGAGCAGTAGAAACAAGTTCTGATCGATTCAAACCAGTTAAAAAATGTCCTCCAATAGGAAGAGTCTGTTCTGGGAAGCAACAAGATGAGAAGGAATGATCCTTTTGTATCATGGCAAAGCTGGTCGGACTTCACGTTTTGGTAGGAATCCATCTAGAAGAAAACACAGTCCAGAACAGAACTGGTTCAACATTAAGGTCCAGTTGCATGATAACTGATAAGATAACCCAATCAAGATGAATGCAATTGACTAGTTGGAACCAGTCGAGCATGGTATTAACAGCTCAGCTCGGTTCTTTACAGTACAACAAGGGAAAGCATCTCCTTCTAGTAATTTTCTTTTTGCTAAATGGCAGCTGTGCAAGTTTTGAGCCCCATTGTCTCAGACCATACAGGTGTGGATAGATACCAGACCAGTCGAAGCCAGAGCCACACGCTCAGGGTTTGGAAAGTACAGAGAGGCTCCTTTCTTTCCTAACTAAGACTTCTGCTCCATGTAATTGCTGAATTAACAATCCAGTGGCCATAACTCAACATGGGATTCAGGCCATCTCCCTCTAGATGTCATTGCAGCTGAAGCTCAAGCTGAATTCTGGGGAGAAAAAAAAAAACATTTAACTGCACAACACCCGAGTGCTTCCATCGTACGGGCATGGTCGATACAGTGACCGGAAAGGGGACCTTCATGACGTGAGCCAACCTTTATGAAGGGTTGGCACAGAAAACAAGCTTATACACATCACCCCAGACTACTCTGTTAACTTAATTTTCTACTACGCTCTCATCTAAGTTTTTAGATGCATCGACGGCCGTGACCTCGGCTTCCTTTGTGAGGTCATCGCCGTCCTCCGTGTCCATCTCGTCTCCTACTTCCTGGCTGGTGATGTCATGGACCTCTGTGCTCCCTGGTCCTCTCTCCTCTACCCTTCCTGCTCCTGTGACATCACCACCCCCATCATCATCATCGCCGGCATCATCGCCGGCATCATCGCCATCACCACCGCTGACTCCTCCTCTCTCAGCGCAGTCTGTCCCCGTAACACCATCGTCGTCCTTCTCTACGACCTCATCGCGATCTTCCCCGCCGTTTTCCTCCGCCGCGGCCGTCACATTCGGACTCTCGCTCTCCGCTGCCGGCGGCTCGCTCTGATCGTCCCCCTGAACGTCTTGCGGCGGCGGCGTGCCCTGCGCCGCTGCCGGTGAATCGGCGTACCTGTGCAAGCCCCTCTGTATGTGCGTGGTGAAGTCGTAGCGGTCGGCGCACGTGTGAAGGCAGAAGCCGCACTGGTACGGCCCGCCGTCGCCGTGGCAACTCATGTGCAGCGCATACATGACCTCGTCCAGGAAGTAGATGCCGCAGTGGACGCAGCGGTTGGACAGGTCGTCCTGCGTGGACGCCTCGGAGGTGGCGGCGGGCGGGCTCTTCAGTGTCGACACTTCCTCCTTCTCCTCCTTCCCCACCTCCTCCCGCCGTTCTCCACCTTCATCCATCCTCTCCTCCTCCTCCTCCTCCTCCTCCTCCTGCTTCTTCTCCTCCTCCCGTTTCCGCGTGTCCCTCTTCCTCTCCGCGGCTCGCGGCGACTCCTCCCGTCTCCTCTCGGTGCCGTTGGCCGTGGCGTGAGAGTCCCGCTGCCTCATGGCGAGGTCCAAGGGAGCGTCGTTTTCCAGCGGCGACGAGGACGAGGAGGGGGTCTGGGGATGGAGAGGAGGAGGGGGGTAGTGAGGCGGAGCTGGGGGAGGAGGGAGGGGGGAGTAGGGGGAGGCGCAGTAAGGCACCGTGTAGCTCTGCTGGTGGTGCTGCATCGGCGCCACCATGGCGCCCAGATAGTGAGCGTTGCCTCCGAGGCCGCCGGGGTTGCCGAGGCTGCCGATGCTGCCGATGCCCCCGGTGACCCCGGTGGCGGCCGCCATCTTGTACTTGGTCCAGAATCGGAGCCAATCGGATTCGGAGGACAGGTCGGGCGACAGGGTCAAGGGGAGGGGCAAGGAGAAAAGTGGATACTGGTATTTCTCGATGGGCGAGCCGGGCGGCGAGTAGCTGGACGGCTTGGACGGACGCATGTACTTTTCAATTGGACTCCCTCGCTCTGACCCCGCCCCTCCTTTCCCTCCCTCGCCCTTTGAGGTTAGCCCCGCCTCCACGAGCCCCCCGTTGCCCTCAGTCACCAACGAGGAAGGGGGGTGGGTGGGCAGGAGGAGGGGAGGCATGCGGCGGTGAATCTCCAACGTCTGATTGGCCAAGAAGGCCTGGGTGGACCGCGGCGAGCGGGAGCGGGGGGAGGGCTGCTGGTTTTTGATCGGTGGACCGCCTCGCTCCGGCTCCTCCCCGTTCAGGCGCTCCTCGCTGGCGATTCGCTGCTGCTTGGAGGCGGGGCTCTCGGCCGACAGCGAATCGGGATTAAGGCGTTTTCTGGTTCTGCGTCGGATGATTTGCTCCCCGTTGTTCTGCTTTATGATGTTCAGAGGTCTGGGAGTCTACAGGGAGAAAAACAAGATGGAGGCAGAGGAGGGAAGAGAGACATTAATATTACATTTAAACTGTCGGCACCCTGGGCGTGTTCCTGTGGGTCTGGAAGTGGAACGAACGGTTCTCGGGTTACGTTCATTACAGAGCGCCACACACACACACACACACACACACACACACACACACACACTGCACACACACACACACACACACACACACACACACACACACACACACACACACACACACACACACACACACACACACACACACACACACACACACACACACACACACACACACACACACACACACATCTAAATGCTAGTTCAAAACGTACATGAAAAGATTTCTCTTCTGAGAGAAGCGGGATGCTTAGTAGTTTCAGTTGGTAGTGTGTAAAGGTTGCAGACGCGGGGTGTGACTGTAAGGTCACTGATTTGAAGTCCCAGGAACAATCCAAGGCAGGGGAAGGGGAATAATTAATGCTGCTCTCTTGTCTCACAATGAACAAAATGTCAAAACACCCTTCAGCCCTTCAGCAAGGCACTTAATCCCCCGACCGTTAGAGCTGCTCAGCGCTCCTGGAGAAGGAGACTGTAATCGCACCGGGCGGCTTCCAGGTGTTCAGGTGTCTAACTATAGGACTGTTGAAAAGAGCAGCCATGCTAAGAAAATAAAAGGGCATGTAATTTTACCTACAATTTCTGTAACAATTTAAGATGTAGCTACATATCTATTTATATCCCTGACATTATAAACTAAAAACAAGTTCGACCTACTGCATATGAAACGGAGGGCTGCAGTTCAGGGAGGAGATGTTACACCTGACGCCGGTGGCGTCTAATCATTCTGGGTTCTGTTTAATTAATACATTCCCCGCCAGCATTATTTAATTTATTATCATTATATTGACAGGATTTCCCCCCGTTCAACCTTTATTTTGAAGAGCCAAAAATCTGGGATGTATCCTAGTGTGTGTGTTGTCGCATCCACTTCCCGTCTACCAATCAGTGCAGATAAAATGATGGGGAGGATCGATTGGACAGAAACAGATAGAATAGCACGTGGCTATCAAGATGGCATGCTCCAGTGTTATTGACAACACCAGCTAGCAACCCAATGCTGATGTGAATAGCATCTCGACCTCGATCGAAAGCACTATAAAAAAACAATTCACGTAAATCTACGGGATTGGAGCTAAACCAGATTAATCCAATTCACTTAGATTTATGTGAAAGGCAGGTTAACAGCCTCTCGAGCACTCGACTGGTTGACGGGCTTCCGAGGAAATATAACAATATTGATAGTTCATCTCTAAATGCATAACTTTAATTAATATTCTTTGTAGTAATATAAACCTCAAACTCGCTCTTGTCTAGGTGTCTTTCCTCCTCATCTCCTTGGGTTTAGAGACCCATCACATCGCCCAGACTTTCCAGACTTAAAGCAACCTTCAGAAAACAGTGCTGTAAAAATCTTTTCTCTTGAAGGTTTTGCTCTTCAAGCTGCCATCATTTCCTGACATGTTGTTCTACCCGTGGGGTTCACAGTCTAATGGCGCGCCATTGAAGGCTGCTTTCTGAACGCGGCACAGCGGTAGAAACTCAACACCATGTTAGCCTTCCCCAGGACTGTCTCAGTCTTTGTAGCACGTGGTATCAAACTCGGTACAGGAAGCTGTCAACTTCCTTACAGGAGAAAGTACAGAAGTATGTGCAGGGGTTGGGAGGAAAACAGCATTGCATAGCATTTGTTGTTGTTGCTGCAAGTCAGACTTCAATGAGCTTAAGTTATGAATCGGAATATCATCGCTGTCAGGCAGAAACCTTTCATCCATATTTCATCTTCTTATGTTTTTGTTTTTCATAACTTAATGCTTTTGGTCATTGTATAGTATATACACATGTGTGTATGTATGTGTGTATGTATGTATGTATGCATGTATGTATGTATGTATGTACACACACAGAGGTGGACAGTAACTGATTAAATGTACTTAAATACTGTACTTTAAGTATTAATTCTGAGTTTTTGTACTTTACCTGAGTATTAGATTTTTTATATACTTATTACTCTTACTCAAGTACATTTCCAAGACAAATAATTTTACTTTTACTTTTACTTAACTTCTAGAAAGGCTGTAGATTACTGAGTATAGGTTATACTAAAAACCATGAATGGAGCGGCCCTGGGAGTGGCTTTGTGAGAACAGTATTGGAGGCAGACTAGCATGCGTGAATGTTCGTATTAAGGAACTGTATTCTTTCTTCCCTTTCCGCCCCTAAGCATCCGGCTTATAAGAGCACAAGGTCTTATGATGCGCTTCATTACATTCAATAATGGAGAGTTAGACCTTCATTCAGCTCAGAACAATGTAGAACAGATGACTCATACTGTGTACAACCATAGTGGGTGGAGAGGGAAAGTTGGCGACAAAACTAGATGGACATGACTCAGTCCTTGTGGGTCTATTAGTCATTTTGTCTCAGTTTTGGTATTAGTCTCCTAAAATACACTTTGACCGTTAATAGTTTAAGAGCAGTGACTCATAATGGCAAAAAGCATCAAGTGAAAAAAAACAACACAATGCCATATTCTCTAACCACGTCAATACCACTTCCAATTCTCAACCTTTAAGTGACTTCAAGGCTGCGCATTACGTATAAATGACTAAAAGCCTCCTCTGCACGCCACGGGATGAACCGAGAAACTCTTGAGAAACACATCTCAGTGATTTGTTCTACAGTAGACACACTGTACAGTGCATGCTCTCCGTTGGTTTGAGGTAGACGTAATGAACCTCCGTTACGCAAACACAGATCAATGTACGTTCAAGTGCCAGTACGGTAGGTAGCTTTTACAGCATGTTGAGTGTCCTTGTACCATTCTGTTTCCGGCTCTCTGAAGCATAAAGTACTTAAATAACTAACGTACAGTACCCCTGTGAGAGCGAGCGAGCAAGCTTGTGCGTGCGTGCGTACGTGCGTGCGAGAGCGATAACGCGTACGAGTCTTGGCTTTCTCCCCGACAGCCGTGACTGCAATACGTGTGCACACAATACGTGTGCACACGTGTGCACACACACGTCGGTGTGATATAATGCATTTGACGTGCAGCCCTTCAAATGGAAACCAATCAGCTGAGAGACAAACAGAAAAAAGAGACTAAGGAACAGAGAAAAGGAATAGGTTGAGAGGAAGCTGCAGAGCAAGAGGGGGATTGGGGTGGGGGGTGTGGGGGGGGGGGGGGGGGGGGGGGGGAGACGGGCAGAGAAATGGAGAATGAAAGGAGGAAGAGAGGAATAATACATTTGAGAGAGGAAACAAAGATGGCTTCAGAGAGACCCAAAGAAAGAGGAATGAAACAAGAGATATATAAACCCGTCCCCGCTGGGCCACAGTCCAATGATTTATGCTGTGTGTGTGTGTGTGTGTGTCTGGTTAGATGTGTATAGCCATACAAATGTATTTGTGAACATCTACATGTCCATCTCTGTGTGCGGGCAGGTGCGCGTGCGTGTGTGCATGCGTGCGTGCGTGCGTGCACACTGTCCGTCTCAGTATAGGTTGTATCAATCATTGGACAAAAGCCACCTTTACCTCTCGCGGCAAAGATGAATAGCATTAGCCTTAAGAAAATAAACACTAGGGAGGGGATTACACAGAGAGAGAGAGAGAGAGGCTGGGATAGGAGGAATGGCAGGAGGTGTAGGGGGGGAAACAAGGTGACTAAACAAGGAAAAAAGAAGCCATGAGACGTGTAGAGGAAGGAACGAAACTAGTGATGTACTACGGAGGAGAGAAGACGAGAACGAGTCTGATGCCCTCCCGCGGAGCACCCCAAATATGTCGGTATCACTCTGTCTGCCCACAGCATGACTGTGCGTGCGTGCGTGCGTGTAGTCTTGTTTTCTTTCTTTTCCCATTTAATCTAAAAAGACAAGAAAAACATGACTGTCATAATTTATAGCAGCTTGCAAGCTAAACAAATCACGACAATCTCATTTTGGGGGATTTAGGGCAGAAAGTAGGGTTTAATGTGCATTCTGTTATGCTCTATTAGGGTCTTATTCACCGAAGCCTGGTCTCCTTTTGTTTTCGACGTGGACTGGAATGACCAGCCACATGCTTTGCCTGAGGATTTCAGGCTACGCTACGCTTGCTGCTCATAGTTCTGAGACACAGTGGGTGGGATAGCTACACACCAGACCTGGCCCAGATGGTGACAAGTGAAATGTTTAGATCGATTCTAAAGAGATTGGCAGCCAGTGTAAGGATGCCAGAACAGAGAGACATGCAGGAATAGACATGTTGTTTACTCAAGTATTGTGCTCTTTCTCTTCGTCTTCGAGTCCTGTCACTAGCTCGCCCTCACTCACATTAATCTCCTATCAATGTATAATATACACTACATTGCTTATATACACAATATGTATTGATTATATAACAGAAACAAGGATTTATGACACAGAAACTCAATACTTGGTTGGCGCTCCAACAGATACTGCATCAATGTAGTGTGGCATGGATGAGGCGATTAGCCATGTGGCACTGCTGAGGGGAAATGGAAGCAGGTCGCTTTGATAGCAACCTTGAGCTGTCTTTATTGTTGGCTGTTGTGTCTCTCATCTTCCTCTTGGCGATACCCAACATACAGTATCCTCTAAGGCTTCAGGACAGGCAGGCTGGCTGGCCAATGGAGCACAATACCCAACATATAGTATTCTCTGAGGGCTTCAGGACAGGCAGGCTGGCTGGCCAATGGAGCACAATACCCAACATACAGTAAGGGCTTCAGGACAGGCAGGGTGGCTGGCCAATGGAGCACAATACCCAACATACAGTATTCTCTGAGGGCTTCAGGACAGGCAGGGTGGCTGACCAATGGAGCCCAATAATACCACCATGGCACTGCATGGTTACGTCTGCTGACAAGCTTCATGGAGAGGCTGATTTCCTTTTCCAGCAGGACTTGGCAACCTGCCCACAGTGCCAAAACTACCAGTAACTGGTTTGCTGACCATCTGAACCGTCACCCTATAGCCACAGGCTGAACAGCACATAGCTATTTTTACATGACGCCATTGGGCTTACATGTTTAATCCAACTATCCGACATTTAGTCGATTATAAAATGTTTTTGGGCACAATTAATTGATATACTGTAGCTGTGCTGTGTTGTGCTGTACAAGCTCTACTCCCAGGCCTCTGTGTGAGACGCTGTGCAACAGTACCATCCACTGGTATTGGCGAGGTGTTTCAGCTTACGTACACATACACACATAGCTATGCAATGGAGTGGCTGTACCACTCAAAAGGATAGTAGAGACTAGAGAGACAGGAGACTATGGACAGGAAGGACAAGCGACACAGAACTCCAGCTGGAATGGAGCCAAAGTGATTACTACTTGATCACCTGCCCGGCGCGCCACAATCCATCTCCCCTCGCCGATCAATCCGTCTGCTGTACAGAAAATATAATTAAAAGTATGTTCCCACTGGTAAGTTGGCTTAGTCGCAGCACGGTAATAAACTGTGCGCTGGGATACAGAGTGAGTCGGCAGCCTGCATCTGGCAGCTCTCTGGCTCACAGGAAAAAAATGGACCCATTTGTATGTACTGTATGCATTCTAGTACAGCATGATGAACATGCATGCATGCATCCCATGGGTGATAAGAGACAAACCCAGGACAAGATCTGCAGCACGATTTTGACACGCTGACTATATTTGAGGGCCACGACACGGGCCCCTCAACTAGACTGATCACACAGCTTGTGTCTCCAACTTTGCCAATTTAACGTGTGACACAACCTTACAACAGGATATATAATATATACATGATGTATAATATAGTTCAAGACCCTGGCACCAGAGCCTCAGTTTATGCACAGAATGGGCTCTCATTTCATTACACTGTCAACTCCTCAACTGACAAAAGAACTATTGCAGTAACAAGTCTGGAGGCGAGGGAGAGACGCACACACCTCAACCAGTTTGGCTTGAGCGCTTTATTTGTATGCGAACAGTAAAACTGTGGGTGTGCACACAGGTTGTGCTCCAAGCCGGGTATTTGGAGGAGCACTCATTTGTGTTTTAATGTCTGTGTGAGATACTGTATGTAAGGCACGCCTGAGCGAGGTGAGTGAGCGCCCGTGCCGAACAGCCTCACGAGTGCACGGCTCTCCTTTAAGGGAGAATTACAGACTAGACGGCTTCTTACAGAATTCTGATAATATATGTATGAACTACTGTTAGTGCCGGATAGTGTGCTATGACTTTAACCCATTCAGTACCCTTTCTGATTTTAGCATTATGTTATACTAAATGCAATTGAAAAATGGCAGATCTACAAGCTCATACGAGCTTGTAGATCTGCAATTTTTGAAAAATCACGAAAATGTGGAGCAATATATATATGTATATATTCTTTCAGAGAACGTTTTTAACTCAAATCTTTGCTTCTGGGGGGGGGGGGGGGGGGCTCCCTGGAACTACATATTTTCAGATGGGGGTCGGCGGCCAAATTCAGACATTTTTGGTCCGCTGTGTCTGTGGTTAGAGTGTAGGAGGAGTCGGCGTAGATTTATTTTCTTTTTTTCCCACTTCTTCCAATGATCAATGGCTACATTATGGTCAATTTAGGGTAAGAAAACAGCTAGTCCAGAATTCTCCTTTAAGCCCTGTGTACAGTGCAGTGCAGTATACCGGTCCTGCTGCTCCGACTCAGCGGCTTATCCGTTCTTCTCCACCTCCACCATGCACAGGACCCTGAGATACCCAGATAAGGTCTGAACGGATGGGGTAAGCCACCGGTTTTCCTGCCAAGAACCGTGTCCCTGATTTAGGAATGAGTAATGAGCATTAAGTGAGGGCCAATTATATGAAGATAGGTTGAAAATAGGTTAAGTGGGTTCTCTAAGTGTTCTCTTTTCTTTTTTCTTTTTACAAATTGGAACCCTTCTAAAGGAACAAAAGCATGGCCACATCCTCGGAGGATGCTGTTTTTTGGCCAGGTACTGCTTGGCAGGGACACTGAGCCTCTTGTCATGGTATTGTTATGGTGGCCACTATAGCAACGGCTTTTCATCAGGCGAAATGCATGGCTCATTCAGGGAAAGGTTAATTTGGCTCTGCTTTGACTTCAACATGTGCTGTAAATCCCTCCTGAGTGCTGATTGCCAAGGTGTTCAAAAACCTGCGATCAACATTGCTTTCCCTTCAGTTATTATTTTTTCCCTTCTTCTGCTGAGCTTTTAGTGGACAGTGAGAGTGGAGATAGACAGGAAACTTGGACAGAGAGCAGGGGGAGAGACATACAGCAAAATGGTCCATCTGGGTGGCCGGGTATCAACCCCTGGCCCGCCATCAGGCATATTTTGAACCCAATTGTCTCTGTCGGATGGAAACCTCATTCAAAAATAGCAAAAGTAGCAGATCTACAGTATACACGTCTATAAAAACTCAAATTGTGTTCCAAGCCTGCAGATCAGCTACTTTTGATGCTGTTGTGTGTAACGCATCGCTGAAGTATAACCCATTCTGACCTGAGATCAGATTCATACAACACAACACACTGGTCTGATGAACCCATTCTGACCTGAGATCAGATTCTAAAAATGTCAGTCGTTCTTCGAATTTTTCAAAAATAGCAGACCTACAAGCTCATATCGCGCCACCGAGTGGCGCGATACGAGCTTGTAGATCTGCTATTTTTCAATAGGTAAAGCATAACATGATGCTAACACCAAAATGGGTGCCCGGTCAGAATGGGATAATGAAGTCTGTGCGTGTGTGTGTGTCAGTCTGTCCTGCAAATTATATCGCTCTGATACGATCTGTCTCACATGTCTCAAAGCTTATGAATTTACATAATGTATATCTTATGAAAAATATAGGGATTAAGTATAGTTAATGGTCATGGACACATTATATCCTCCTATGGGTGATATTGTTCAGATAAAGGGTCTAGAATTCAGTAGAGGAACAGTTCATGTGTCTGACTGCACAACACGTCGTCACCCCTTCCTCCTGTCACTCTGACAAACCTGACAGAGGAGAGGGGAACAGAAAAAAAGGCTTTTAAAAAGTTTTCAGGTCAGAAAAGTTTCGAGAAATCCGATTAGATTTTCCTCAACGGGTAGCCTATTTTCGGAAGGATTTCGACAATGGATGTCGATGGTTTTGGCTGTGTTTGACATGGCATCCATGTCGGATGACATGTCAAACATCGATTGCAGTGATGCACCTAAAAGCTATGGTTAGACAATAGACATGCAACGGGGTGTATTGATTTAATAGCTACCATTTCTGTACCCCCCCCCCCCCCCCTCGTACCCCTGCAGATTGTGTGACAACCACACGACACGGGATGATTGACACTATATGGAAGTTATGGAAATGATGTGTCTGCCGAGTTGTCCTCTTAACAGCGCCTCTCCACACACACACACACACACACACACACACACACACACACACACAGGTAGATGTAATGCGTTTGAAGGAATGCAGGGGGCCAGGGTTACCGCTGGTACACATAATACTATCCCCACACGCATCCCTCTCTCTGTAAACTCACTTTCCATCCGCTGTTGATTTATTTCGTCAACTAAAACTATGATGAAATTTTTTCCTAGACTATTGTTTTTTTTCACAGACGAAAACAAAATTTAAACAAAATTCAAAACGGAAAACCACTCATTTTCAACATTGAATTATGCCATTTATATTGTGTGTAAGTAATAAAAAGTCCCCCCCATTCTGTGTAGCCTAGCCCTAGAACTGAAGGTGTAGAACCTGGCGTCATGTGATCAGTGACATCACCAAGATGTACTTTGCAAGCCAAAGAGTACACAATTAAATGCCGTATTGTAGTGATCAAAATAACAAT
>NC_137878.1:27467894-27470394 GCF_963924005.1 Protomyctophum bolini
TTATATACCGAGTGCTGCCCCCTAGTGGCCAAGATAGGACCAGGTGCATGCATGCAGACCAGGATGTCTGCTACAGCATTGGGTCTCAAAGTGGGGTCCGGGGACCCCCCAGGGGTCCTTGGGAGGGTTCTAGGGGGTCCCCAGCTGATGGAGTTAATGTAGCATCACACACATTTCAATGTTGCCATGTTGGCTATTCAAAAATAGCAAATCTAATCTTTGTGCTGGTGGGGTGTGAGCTTGTACATCTGCTATTTTAGATTTTCTTTTTTTTTAAATATATATTTTAACACAAATCTCCTCTTCTGGGGGGTCCCTGGCAATACATTTTCAGATCAGGGTTCCTCGGCCAAATACACATCAATGTGGGGGTCCTTGGCATGACAAAGTTTGAGAACTCTAATTGGCATAGAGAATACAGTATGGCCTGTCATGTGGTGATGAGTGTATCTATAAGCTGTATCTCACGTCTCGCCAATCTTTAATTCAGATCATCATCATTTGGTGGGATTACATTTTAGAGTGATGTTGTCAAAGGATCAAGATGACAAGAAAGATTGACTTTTGTTGCATGAAATCACTTTTCTCTCCCATGCATGTGTGCGTGCGTGTGTGTGCGTGTGTGTGTGTGTGTGTGTGTGTGTGTGTGTGTGTCTGTGCGTGTGTGTGTGTGTGTGCACATGTGCGTGCGCGTGTGTCTGTGTAATTAATGTGCATGCATCTATGTGAGTGGCTGGACAGCGGAGCTCAGTTGGTGGTGTTGTTTGTCATCCTGGGTTCTGGTGTTGTTTGTGATCCTGGGTTCTTACCGAGTGTAGTTTTTGGTATAGACCACAGGCATTGCAGACGTAGCCGCCGTTAGCATTCTTCCTCCACAGAGAAGTCTTGGTGGTCAGACAGTTGGCACAGAACACCCCACTGCCTCTACGGCGCTGCAGAGAGAGAGAGAGAGAGAGAGAGAGGAAATGTTGATTATTCTGGTTGTGAAAGCTTCTTGTAAATGTTCATTTCAATGAAGTGTGTGCGTGTGCGTGTGCGTGCGTGTGTGTGTGTGTGCGCGTGGTTGCTATGCAAAACAGAGAGCATCGGTGAGACAGATGCGGAGAGGACGTGCAGGGATGGCAGGAAGATGATGCAATCTTATGTATTTACCCGTAGATAAAACGTGAAATCCCATCGAGAACAAAGTTGTGTTTTCAACCATAAAATAAAAACCGCACGGCGATGGAGAAAGAGTTGCTTAAAAACCCAGCAGCACATCACCACCAATCTTCCAATAAAAGAAAAAAACACAAAGTGGAGCTTTGTGTCTGTTGCATCTGTGAATGACTGGAGGTTGTGTAAGTAACTGATTGTGTGTACGCACGAGAGCCAAGCTCGTGATGAAACCAAACACAGACAGAAGATACACGCAAACGTGTTGTGGTTTCTGCTGTGATGGCCGACAGCCAGGCTGGAGTTGTTTCTGTCACCTTGCTGTATTATAGTGTCGAGTGTTTGTGTGTTTATGCACTATAGCTGGAGAGTGTGTGTGTGTGTGTGTTTATGCACTAGCTGGTGAGTGTGTTTGTGTTGATGCACTAGCTGGTGAGTGTGTTTGTGTTTTGCACTAGCTGGTGAGTGTGTGTGTGTTTATGCACTAGCTGGTGAGTGTGTTTGTGTTTATGCACTAGCTGGTGAGTGTGTGTGTGTTTATGCACTAGCTGGTGAGTGTGTTTGTGTTTATGCACTAGCTGGTGAGTGTGTGTGTTTATGCACTAGCTGGTGAGTGTGTTTGTGTTTATGCACTAGCTGGTGAGTGTGCATGCTGATGCCTCTGCTTTCTGTGCACGTGCCACGTGCACGGCGGGGTTAGGCGAGTAGGCCAATCGCCGTGGCAACGTGCTCCATCACAGTAATGAGCCAATCACAATGTTTCTCCATCTCATTAAGCATGTGGAGGCCCTCTCGCAACCTTATTGACCCGGACAGGACAGAGTACCTCATCTTTCTCCTCCTTCACCACGTGCCTCTCTCTTTCTCTCTCTGTCTCTCTCTCTCTCTCTCTCTCTCTCTATCTCCCTGTCTCTCTCTCTCTCTGTCTCTCAGGGAGACAGAGAGAGAGACATCTCCCTGTCTCTGTCTCTCCCTCTTTCTCTCTCTCCCTCTGTCTCTCCCTGTCTCTCTTTCTCTCTGTCTCTCAGGGAGACAGAGAGAGAGACATCTCCCTGTCTCTGTCTCTCCCTCTTTCTCTTTCTCCCTGTCTCTCTCTCTCTCTGTCTCTCAGGGAGACAGAGAGAGAGACATCTCCCTGTCTCTGTCTCTCCCTCTTTCTCTCTCTCCCTCTGTCTCTCCCTGTCTCTCTTTCTCTCTGTCTCTCAGGGAGACAGAGAGAGAGACATCTCCCTGTCTCTGTCGCTCCCTCTTTCTCTCTCTCCCTCTGTCTCTCCCTGTCTCTATTTCTCTCTGTCTCTCAGGGAGACAGAGAGAGAGACATCTCCCTGTCTCTGTCTCTCCCTCT
>NC_137878.1:27480394-27487894 GCF_963924005.1 Protomyctophum bolini
GCAGCTCTCCACCAATCAGACTGCACATTACTACAGACTGGCAGCTCGATCTCCACCAATCAGACTGCACATTACTACAGACTGGCATATCTCCACCAATCAGACTGCACATTACTACAGACTGGCAGCTCTCCACCAATCAGACTGCACATTACTACAGACTGGCAGCTCGATCTCCACCAATCAGACTGCACATTACTACAGACTGGCATATCTCCACCAATCAGACTGCACATTACTACAGACTGGCAGCTCTCCACCAATCAGACTGCACATTACTACAGACTGGCAGCTCTCCACCAATAAGACTGCACATTACTACAGACTGGCAGCTCTCCACCAATCAGACTGCACATTACTACAGACTGGCAGCTCTCTTGTTTTACATCACCATTACATCACCTAATCAACATGTGTTAGACTTTAATATATTAGTGCCCCTCATCTCACACTGGTGTGATTTTTCCTCCTATATACAGCTTTTTGTCCAAACTCGTGTCACATTTGCCGTCGACAATGAAAGGAGAATTTACGTTATACGTTAAATCGACATGTTACGTCATGAAGATGTAAGGTGATAAGAGCGCCCCTCACTTCACATGTTACGTCATGAAGATGTACGGTGATAAGAGCGCCCCTCACTTCACATGTTACGTCATGAAGATGTACGGTGATAAGAGCGCCCCTCACTTCACATGAAGATGTACGGTGATAAGAGCGCCCCTCACTTCACATGTTACGTCATGAAGATGTACGGTGATAAGAGCGCCCCTCACTTCACATGGTGTGATTTCATTTTCCCCATGTTGCATGTCTCTTATGTTATTGTATGTTAATTTGATGTGCTATGTATGGACGTCTTAAAGATTATATATATATATATACATAGTATATATTATGGTGCTAAATATAGTGTATGGTTTGATGTCTTTAATAAACAACAAGCCCGCCGCTATCCGACGGTTGAAAGCCGACAGACCACTTTCAACACAAGTTGCGCGATTATTCGGCAACAGACGCTTTGGAACACTCGGAGCCAGTGTCGGTGCAGTGGATAGCTACCCACCGTTGCAACATTACAACCATTTATATTTTAATGAATTGATCATTTTTTGATGCTCTGAGAGTGGATGCTCTTGGGAGTTTCAACTGGATGAATCGACACTGGAGAACCAATGAAATATAACCAAGTCAACTTCATTGTCACATCACAGGTTGGCAGGTGTACCAGCTCCCATCATTAGCAGTTAGCAGCAGGAAACGAGGGAATAACAGAGAAACTGGAAAACGGTATGTCAATATGAGCCGTGGGAAAAATATACAGTGCATGGTTAAAAATAACAATGGAACAAGGCAGGTAAAAATAGCAGCATAATATATAATATATGTGCATAATATGAGACACACATGAGGCACACATATTGTTGAGACAATGTCTCTGTGTACTCTTGCAGTTACAACTATGAATTGACACCAAAGTATTTTACTGTGTTAGTGATGGGCAACGACGAGCAAACCAAATGACTCATGAGTAGATTTTGCCTGCAAATGATCTCAGCATACAGACAGGACAGGATGGGAACCATGGATTAATGTGTGTGATGTTTGGTTCCAAAGATGGACACTGGAAACTACAGTATAGCTATAGCTTGAGTCATTATGACGGATATGTTTAATAAAGTAAAAAAAATACATGAATAACTGGCAACTGCTAATAAAACTAATATATTTGCCGCATGTGCGTGTCGCACGCACACACGCACGCACGCACACACACACACACACACACACACACACACACACACACACACGCACGCACGCTTCTCTTCTCAGCAACGTTGGATTGAAATATACTTGCCCCCAGATAGCAGCTGCAAGCACTAATTGTTTTATATTGTTTTAATTTAAAAGCAGGTGAGGAACTGCTCCAAGGCATGCGCGTGTGCGCGCACACACACACACACACACACACACACACACACACACACACACACACACACACACACACACACACACACACACACACACACACACACACAGAGGAGTGATACTTCCAATATGTCTTAATTGCCTAACGACCTTGGACAAGGGATATGTCCCTAATTGAGGAGAGAGAGATAAAGAGAGAGAGAGAGAGAGATAAAGAGAGAGAGAGAGCAATTAAGGGAGAGCAGGAAAGGGCAGGGAAGACAGAAACTGACACGCTAGACAGAGAGACAGAATGAACAAAAAGAGTGAGAGAGAGAGGATGAGAAAGAATGAAAGAATAGGGGAGAGAGAGAGAGACAGTAAAAAAAAAAAACAGAGTGCAAGAGTCATTCCAACCAAACTATATAATGGATGGCACTTTAGAGTATTACACCTTCTAAATGACTTCACACATGCACACGCGCACACGCACACACACACACACACACACACACACACACACACACACACACACACACACACAGAGAGAGAAAGAGACAGAGAGAGAGACAGAGAGAGTGAGAGTATGTGTGCCAAATGACTTTATCTCGCCAATTAGCCCTAGTGGGTAAGGCCTGGGGAAAAAAGAAGATGAGAAAGGGAAACGGAGAGATTGGGCTGGGGGAAGATGTTGGAGGTTTTTTCACCCATACTGCAAAATCCCCGGTGTTAATTGAACCCAGGGAGGGTGATAATAGATCCGAATACACCCACCCCGTACTTTCCTTCAAACACCCTGGACCCTATATATCCTACTGAGCCCTGTGGCTTAGCCAGATTTACACTCTGGTCCCTTTACGGTTCAATATGAGCATGTCGCGTTCGGGGCAGAAACCATGTATCTCCATGTGTTATTGTTATATAATAATAGTCTCCTATCTGTATGACAGATACAGCGAGAGCATGTCATGCTTTTGAATCAACGCACATGTGTCTGCCTCCGTCCGTCAGTCCGTATGCCTGTCTGTCTGTCTGTCTGTATACCCTGTGAAGGTCATAAGTTGTCATAACACAGACGTAGATGGGGGGGTGCGGTGGGGTGGTGGTGGTGGGGGTGCTCACCCATTCAGTCAAGTGGAACATTGTCAGACCATCTCTATCTCTCGTTCTTTCACTTGCCGCCAATAAAGGAAGAGAAATGTGTTTTTCTCTGCTGTGTGCATGCGCGTGCGTGCGTGCGTGCGTGCGTGCGTGCATGCGTGCGTGCGTGTGTGTGTGTGTGTGTGTGTGTGTGTATGTAGGGTCATGGTTGTGGGAAATGAGCGACGCCGAGCGGTGCAAGGAGGTCAAGGTGAACACTGACTGAACAGGGAAAGACACACGTGCACTCACACACACACACACACACACACACACACACACGCGCAGACACACACACACACACACACACACACACACACACACACACACACACACACACACACACAGTGCAACAAAGCGCACACTAAGCTCTTTCAGGATGTCCACAAAATATGGGAGAGTACAGCTGCTAGTGAATTTATTCATTCACGCGGGCTCAGTTGCTGACACGCACATACGGCATGCAACGTGCACACACCACGGCCCTCAGACACGCACAGGTCAGACAGACACACAGGACCAGCAACACTGGCCTTTTCACAGATGCACCACGTGTATGCATTATCGTCAATGTCATGTGGAAACCTTATGTTACCTTTTCAGGGTTCAAGTTCACTACTTAACAGGTTTACTGCCACCTGCTGGACGCAAAGCCAACCTCAGACTGCCGAGGGGATTTAGAGGGTGAACACACAGGACGGATATCCTGTTGTGGGCGTCCATCGTAATGCTAAATCATGGGTCCATGGACTGTACCACTTACACAGTAAACTCCTGAGTGTTGACATGGGTCCATGGAGTTGGACTGTACCACTTACACAGTAAACTCCTGAGTGTTGAGAGTGTTAATGGTACCAAATGGACCCATAGGGTCTTCCACTTACACCCACCATGTTTGTACACTCTCAGAGTTGAGGATATTACGGTGTAGTGGGTAGGAATTCTTGTTCACTTATGGTGCATCACTCAAGGTGAAATGTGAAATAAAAGTCAGTCGTTTGTTGAACGATTCTGCCTTGAATTCATGAAATTCCGAACAGCGTAAAGTAAAGTGTGCATTGCATTGTGTTTATACGTACGGTACGTAGAAATTGACAGCTGAGGTGTCATTTAATTCATGAAGTTATACAGTATGCTAAAGAAAGGGATAGTTCACACAAATTGCATGATTATGTAATAAATGTGTATGGGTGGGCTGGTAGTGTTCACAAAACGTGGCCCTTTTAATCTGCTGCCAATAGTGTAATTGAACCCAGAAACCCATGCAAACTGGTGTCGTGTGTGTACATTAACGCATTTTGGGCGGGAACCCCTTTTAGTGTTTTAGCTATTGAAAAATAGCCAGATCTACAAGCTCATAGCGCGCCACTAGCTTGTAGGTCTGCTATTTTCTATTTTTGAAAAATCGTAAAAATGTGGCGCAAGTCTTTGAATATATTATATTCTTTCAAAGTGAATGTTTTTAACTCCGGTCTAAATGGATTAACATCTGCTTGTCCAACACGCTGCATCACACAGGATATTACCTTTCACCATAGCTTATAGCTGGCCATGTGTGTAACGTCACTGTCGGGGGGAAACCTTGCATGTCCAAAACCCTTCCTGTCTCTAATTATTATATTATCTGAAAAGAAAACATTTAAAAATGGTGAAAATAGCCGATCGAACCGACAAGCTGACAAAATGTAGAGCGGCTATTTTCACTACTTTTGGTACCAAATGGACTCTTGCATGATGAAGGACGGCATTCATTCACGAAGTTTTTTTAATAAAAAATAATAATAAAACGCACCATAGACATAAGGAGCTACAAGGTTTCTGCCCTATGTCCATATATTATAATATGCCCATTTATTTTATTTGATCATACTAAAGTCACACAAAAGCATAAAAAGTGGCAAAGCCACCAGCTCAAAACGCGTCTTGTATAGCTGGTATAGATCTGCTACTTTGGCTACTTTTGAATTTGAATAGTGATTTTCTTTGGATATATGAGGTTTTCCACCAGACAGAGACGAAGCAGCAGAAGACAGCAGAACAGCCTCAAACTCACACGCGTCATTAACCGAAACACACACACACACACACACACACACACACACACACACACACACACACACACACACACACACACACACACACACACACACACACACACACACACACACGCACCTTGCTAAACAAGCTCAGATGCCATTATTAGATGCCTCGTTAGGATTCTAAAGAGACAAATCGTGAATATTATCCACCGCCACAATACTACCGTCCTGTTCGTCACCCACTATTTAACGGAGGATTGCACCGTGGAATTCAATCAATACGTAACTGATGAGGCAATAGGAGACAGTCGAGACAATATTCTAGGTGATGATGGTTTTGCTGACACAGATCGGTGGTAAGATGGTTCTGCCCAGTGTTGCATTGGTGATTTGATCTCTGGCGGAACGCTACTGTAATCACTTAACACTACAGGTCACACCAGAGCGTATAGCAGGGCTCACACCATAGGGCTCACACCATAGGGCTCACACCGTAGCTCTACCAGCTGCCACAAGGACATAACAAGATGTATGATAAACAAAGACCTGATTTATAACAAAAACAATATAGCTATACGGTATATGGCCTAGCGGAGACATCTTGGCTCCTACAGACTATACCAAATAGCATGTCATATCCTAACGTGTTATATAAGCACTATAAGTGATGGCAAAATATGAAGGTTTGTATAATAACAATATACTGTAGCATACTCCATAATTCTTCCTCAGCCTAAACGACAGCAGAACATTATTACAAGCATTGTGAGCCAAGCAGCACCGAAGATGAAAAGTGAAGCCCCTTCTGTAGAATGTCATTACGGAGGCCTCCTTCGTGTTTAGCATGAACACGCAGCGACGGCTTTCCACAAGCGCCTGGAGAGTGTTGTCGAACGTGTGCGTCGACACGCTGGCGCTGCTTGGTATGACGGACGCCGAGCTTAACCCATTCTGACCTGAGATCAGATTCATACGAGGTTTCCACTGGACACACACTGGTCTGATGAACCCATTCTGACCTGAGATCAGATTCTAAAAATGTCAGTCGTTCCTTCGAATTTTTCAAAAATAGCAGACCTACAAGCTCGTATCGCGCCACTCGGTGGCGCGATATGAGCTTGTAGATCTGCTATTTTTCAATAGCTAAAGCATAACATGATGCCGACACCAAAATGGGTTCCCGGTCAGAATGGGTTAAGGTGGTGGTGCGCACGTCTCTAGTGAGAGCGTGGCGCTACTCGACACGAGGCTTTATTATTTATGGGTAGGGATTTAGAGCCATAGTGACATGGAGAGAATCGTGACAGACAGACGGAGGAGGCCTGGCTGTCACCATTACACATTTAACTTAATAATTGCGGTTAACGATATAATTGTGCTTGTTTTTTTGTGGCGCTCTTGATCTTCACACTGTGCACATGTGGTGCATGATGAGAGGCAGTACAGTACAGTACAGGGTACATAGTCCTACAGCCAATAGTCCAACATGTGTACTAAGAGTCCAACAGCCAATAGTCCAACATGTGTACTAAGAGTCCAACAGCCAATAGTCCAACATGTGTACTAAGAGTCCGACAGACAATAGTCCGACAACCAATAAGAGTCCGACAGCCAATAGTCCGACACCCAAATAGTTCGACATGCCAATAATCCGACGTTACTGCTCGCCCAGTATTCCTAAATTCCACAATCACACTGCACCTGGACAACTTCAGACGGGTCAGATCTTTTTTTTAATGTGCAACTAATTTCAGAGTAAAACTCTGGAGCAGTGTGCCTGCTGCTTTAGAGTCAAGCTGAGGGAGGGATTATGCCCAAGCATGATTGCCTCCTTAGACATGAATAACTTGTGTGAGCGAGTGTAAGATCCATGTCCACTCGAACGCATGCGTGTGTGCGTACGTGCATACTTGTGACTCAATGCCCACTTGAGCATGTAATCCAGCTTCAAGTCTTCCAACTAAAAAAAGGATAAACAAAGTGAAATTATGTTGATCGTTCAAAAATAATCTGACTGGTTCAAGGATAATACTCTCTCTATAAAAGTACTGTTAAGTGTTGTCAATGTGGGGTCTGGGCTCCTGGAAGGTGTTCCAAGGGGATACCCTGAGAAAACACTGCATGAGTTAGGATAGCAACTACAGTACAAGCAACTACAAGGGAACACATTTAACCAAAATTAACTTTTACAGGATCTATTTGGTTTCATTTCTACACTCTCAGAGTGAATTAACGTAGAGATCATACATACAGTAGTACAAAACTGGGGGTTTTGACGAGAGGAGAGGAAGAGGAGAGCAGAGCAGAGCAGAGCAGAGCAGAGCAGAGCAGAGGAGAGGAGAGGAGAGGAGAGGAGAGGAAGAGGAGAGCAGAGGAGAGGAGAGGAGAGGAGAGGAGAGGAAGAGGAGAGCAG
>NC_137878.1:27490394-27505394 GCF_963924005.1 Protomyctophum bolini
TGGCCGACATCTCCTTTTGGAGTTGTGACCAGTGTTCATTTTGTCAACTAAAACTAAAACTATGTATGAGTACTAACTGTATTGAACATTTCGTCCATAGATAAAAAACTAGACTAAAATGTTACGGAGGGACTACATTCAGTAGAATTATAGCTTCAGTATCCAGGCTTTTATTTTCATTTATTGGCTCAAAAAGAAAAGCCTGGGGAAACCCGGTGGAAAATCTGGCATAGGAAGTGGGAGCCAAGTTGTATTTGGCTAACCAATAACAGTGTAGAGGGGCGTGGCTCTAAATCTGGTAATGTCAGTGTTCTCCGCTGTTTTCTACGGGGGAGGGGAGGAGGGGGTGGGTGCTCAGATCGGTGGACCGATAGGATCCACTGACTGTTTTCGCAGGAAATCACACAGGCAGGCTACAGTAGAACTAAAAGACAAGTCATTTTATGGTTGGTTGTGCACTCTGAAAATAGCCAAGCTATAGATTGACTATTTTCAGCAAGCAACAAAGTGTAAAATCAGTCATTATGACGCCATCAAGGCCTGAAAAGTTGCAATGCAAAAATGGAAGCCATCGTTCGATAATCCAAATCCAAATATATATATTTTTAAGATATTGATTAAAAGAAAATCTGCCTAACAATGATGTCACTGGTGGAGGGATTTCTGAATTGCCCACAGCCCTCCTATGAGGAAAAAAATGGTGGCATTTTATGGTGAACATCAGTGAGGACCAATTATATGAAGATAGGTTGATAAGTGGTGAAGTGGTCCTTTGATATCAAACATGATCTGATGATTAACGGTATACATGATGTTCCCCGTTTGATGACATGGAACTACAGTTGTTCTACTTTGAAGACCATGCCAAAAATATGCCACCGAATTGACGGCTGAGCTACGTACATGTTAGTATTCACGGAGAACAAAGTATTAAAGTATTCATTAATGAGCCAGCTTGAACCCTTGACAAGCTGCAGTGCACGTATTACTGTTACTTCAGGACAGAAGTGCGTACACGTCCCTGGGGGCAGTTTTCACCCTGTGTCGTCCAATCTCCCCTTCTAGCCTCTTTGACACAGCGGTGTGACAAGCACTTCCTTTGTGCTCTGTATAGGAGTCTAAGCGGGGTGTCAGCTGTGTACCCACAGTGCACCGGGAGATGGACCTTCTGGACACAGACAGACGGCAACCTGTAAATATGTCTAGAAACAAATTACACTCACGAAAGCTGAGTCTAGTGTGTGTGAGTGTGTGTGGGTTGGCCATCTGCCAGGTTAGTAATAAGTGTTAGGACTACGACAGGAAGCCGCACGCGCACGTGCGTACACGTCGCATGTGCGCACACGCGCACACGCACACACAGTCACACACACACATAAAACACACATTCGCACACAGTAAGCAATAGTGTTATGACAATAACTCTGAGTTTTACAGCCCACTGTAGCTGCACATCTGGATAACATCAGGACGCGCACACACACACGCACGCACACGCACACACACACACACACACACACACACACACACACACACACACACACACACACACACACACACACACACCGTACCAGAGTGAGAGAAACAGTGCTGAAGTAGGGCCATGGCTGAGAGAGAAGAGAGGTTCACATTGCCAAGAAAAAGGGGAAAAATCTAATTTTCCTCTTGTCTTCCCTCCCTCCCTTAATCTAACCCACTCCCTTCTTCCTCCTCTTTCTTCCTCCTTCCTTCCTTCTCCGTCTCCATCTCTCCTCTAATCCTACAAGACAGAAACAAGGAACACAGATCTCTCTGCTGGCGCGCGATAAACAGCACATCCACACTGTCAGAGAGGGAGAGAGAGAGAGAGAGAGAGGGGGGAGAAAGATTGACTGGCTAACACTAGTTGAAATGATTTATGATCTTGGAATCTGCGTTGGAACATATGTAGACTCACACACATGCGCACGCACGCATGCGTGCACACACACATACACACACAGTTTGACAGTGAGTGTGCCTAGCACGTGGATAAAAAGTGGAACACAACAGTCATCTACACATTTGTGCGTGCGCACACACACACACACACACACACACACACACACACACACACACACACACACACACACACACACACACACACACACACACACACACACACACACACACACACACACACACACACACACACACACACACACAGCTGTCAAGTGCAAGGCGGTGGTGTTGAATCCCCTCTCAGGGGAGCCACATTTCTAAATCATTTCTCTTACGATCCAAAAACCTACCTCAGCCAAATGCACCCAAGCTGTTTGTAATGGGAAACACCAACGAGGAAACAACACAACAGCCTTTTTATCAAAGTGACACCAAAACACCAACGTTTTTTAGGGTTAGGGTGTTTAGCACTTCTGATCACCATGTTGAAGAAACGTATACGCTCTGGAAGCAGTCCTAATCTTAACCTCCGTGTCTCCGGTGGTTTTGTTTTGTTACGATCTTCTACACGCTGAACACTTTTGACACGATGCTAAGCTAGTTGTGGCCATCTGTGAGACTTGTACCGTGTTTACACTAAGTGTTAGCATGTAGAGTATATAGTACAACCTATAGGGCTTATACAGTAAGTGTTAGCATGGTAGAGTACAGTATACAACCTATAAGGCCTATACAGTAAGTGTTAGCATTGTAGAGTACAGTATACAACCGGGGTTAGAGAGACCCTGCAAGCAACCTTCCCTTTTGTCACTTATACCAGTATCAAAGGGCATCATAGGTAAGAAAGTCCACCTGTGATCCAACCATTTTTTTGTAAAACTTTCTCCCAATTAAGGCAATTACCTCATTTGTGTGTGTGTGTGATCTAAGGTCACCCTATGGGGATTACAATACAAATAAGAAAACAAACACAAACTACAAAAAGTCGTTGTAGGGCACCAGGGCACCAGGGAAGGTCAGGTTGTGGCCTCCTGGTGACGCTATAATAGGCCAATGTGAAAAGGGTGCCATTTCTTCTTACGCCTTGGATGGCAATTGGATGATTTGAAAGCATTTTGTTCCAAAAATGTGTTTTGCAAAAATCCACCTGTTGGTGGCGCTATAACAGGCCAATGTGAAAAGGGTGTAATATATTCCTCAGCCTAGTAGGAAAGTCTGTGAAAGATTTTACATAAATGTCACGCCGTGTTCATGATTTGAGGCTTTTTGTTCAAAACGGCCAATCCTTTAGGATGGAATTATGAAATATCGGACAGATCCATCTTGAACACATGACTATAGAGATGGTGTGTAACGATTTGCAGTATAATCTTGGACAGAATCTGGAGGAGTAATATAAAAAAAAAAGTTTTTCAAAAGTCGGCCTCCTGGTGGTGCTATAACGGGCCGTTCTGGAAAATTTGTCGGCATCCAGGGAGTGTGTATGCAAAGTTTTGCATCGACCGGGTTAACGGTGCCGGAGATTAGCTGGTAACAGACGGACGGACACACAAAATATACTCTCACCCCATGCCTTCGGCCTGGTGGAGACAACGAGGGGGACATTGCCATCAGTGGTCTGCGCGCGCACACACACACACACACACACACACACACACAACACACAACACACACACAAATCGCCTGGGTGAGGCGCTTCATCCGCCAACATCCGTCCTCAATCCTCCAACCGTGGAGGATTTTAAAGCTCATAATCCGGATGTTTTGCATTTTAACTGGATATTGTGTTTACATATTGTAGCGTGTGATAGTTGCATAATTTGTTTTGTATCAATTAATTACGATGACAATACCGCACATGTGAACTGAAGCAAATTGATTCAATTTCACTCATCACCTCATTTAGAATGAACATTGTTTGATGACAATAATATTATTGTGACAGAACAATCCGTGCTGGGCTAAGTGTCATCATAATGCAACGCATACGTAGGACCTTTTGTAATGTAAAATAGTACAGTAAGCCCATGTCACCTCTGACCAGGAACTGTGTCTTTTGATAGCGGAATAGAGAGAGAGAGAGAAAACCCTGATCTTATCAAATAATTCCATCCGAGGGTGGTGGACCAGTGAGCAAACAGTGGATCAAGCGCTCTCCAACATGCACGGACGGCGCTGCGAAATATCCTCAGTGTCGATGCAGCTATACGTCGACCCTCTCTTAAACCCTCCGAGTGTAACCGACACTATTAAAGGATTGGGCCAGTGCAGGCATCTATATAGATAAGGTCCTACATTCTAATGACACTGGAAGCTGGAATCTCTATACATTCAGTATTTATCTGAGTGCATTTATCTGAATGGCTATTTGCAGATAAAGACCCATGCATGCAGGCATATTATTCTGAAGACCTCAGAAAAAGGAAAGTAATTAAACTCCATTAGAGGTGGAGCACTGAGGCACAGAGGCAAACATTGACAGACACGCACGCACACGCAAGTGTGCGTGCGTGCATGCTTTGCGCGTGTGTGTGTGTGTGCATGCATGTGATAGGGGCACAAAAGAAGGTAAATGAGGGTATATTTTCTACATTCAACATACATACATTTAGTGGATTGACACGTTGATGAGAGGATATCTGTATCTCTGTTCCATACCCTTCACTTCTCTCTTTCCCTCTCCCTCGTTCCCAAAGTAATCATTCCGCACTGATTGCTCCGAATCCTCTATTCTATTTGTCATTAAATACAGCCACGCACGCACAGAGAGAAGGGGCGAGAGAGAGCAAATGACACAGAGAGAGAGAGAGAGAGAGAGAGAGAGAGAGAGAGAGACCAAATGTCATTTAATCAAACAGTATAAATAAATAACTGGTTTTTATTTCCCCCAAGTCCATATGGTCGCATGCTCGGGCCTGGTTCTGCTGGTCAATAGCACGCGTCGTGAACGCAAAGACACGCGCACATGCACATGCACACGCACACACACACACACACACACACACACACACAAAAACAAAGAAAGGCACGCATGGCCACACAAACACATTGCCTGGTGAATCTAAATGTAGATGAAGCCAGTCTGATAGAACGACTGGCGGCTAAGAGAAACCTTTCCCAAGCACAAATACTTTTCCATTATTTTACGGTCGATCTTTCCCATTTAGGGATAATAAAAGCCATATATCAGACAAAAACAACCCAGGACCAGAAGTTATAGCTTTGCACACCGATATTACATATTTTATTCTCAATCAGCTACAAAACAATAGTTTGAATTAATCTGCTAACTTGCTACCTTGCTCGTATGCTATTGAAATCCTGTTAATTTGTTTGTGGCGAGTCAAAAACATGCCTAATGGAATTTAGCAGAGAATGCCGTAGCAAGCCATGGTCATTACAGGAGTCAGCAGTTTATTATCACGTTGCACACTGCATATTGATATGTTTGTTTTGCTCCTTTCAATTCCGCACACTTTAGTTTTAGTTCATTTCAGGGTTTTTTTCATAAGCATTATATCCAATACAGCAGGGGTATTCAACAGGGTCTAGTGGGGACCCCCATGGGATTACAGGGGGTCCCCAGCATCACAATCCTTTTAACCACTTCATCCATTTATACATTGGATATATAAAATATAGCAGATCTACAAGCTCACAGCGCATCATTTCATGTACTGTACTGTACATCTGCTTTTTTATTTATTGAAAATGTTTGGAAAACAATATTTTGATGATAAATCCTCTCTTCTGGCTGTCCCTGGCAAAAGCTATTCAGACGGGGGTCCGCAGCAAAATAATACATATCAATACGGGGGTCCGCAGCACAATAATACATATCAATACGGGGGTCCGCAGCACAATAATACATATCAATACGGGGGTCCGCAGCAAAATAATACATATCAATACGGGGGTCCGCAGCAAAATAATACATATCAATACGGGGGTCCTTGACACGTAAGACTTTGAGAATCACAGCCGTACGTCTTGCTCGCTGCAAGAGAGACACACAAGGACTGTAGTTTGAGCAAAGCGGCGTCGTATTTCTTCCAGTTGGCTGAGAGTTAAGTAAAGCTAAAACTTAACAAACAAGGCCAACGGCTCCGGTTTGATATATGTACTCCCTGATTCCTCGCTGCAATGATGGATTAGGCCTCTCAGAGCGAGCAGCGTGTCTCTGTGAGGCCGCGCGCGTTTGGACGCCGCGCCACGCAGAGGCGCCGCGGCAGCCTAGCGGGACAGACCGGGGTCTGATGCGACGCAGGTGGGGAAGACACTGGCCACTTTAACTGCTGCTGCCAAGCCGGCGTTTGGTAATGAGCCAATAGGAAAATTACACCACTGCAATCTCCTGAAAACAACCGCACCCCCCCCCCCCCCCCCCTCCCTTCCCTTACCCTACCCACCCCTCCCCTCCCACAGCTATAGAAAACAGCCCAAGCTAAGCCACTAAATCTGTGATGTCACCGTAATGTAATGAATGAGAATCTGGGTTTTAAGGTGTATCACGGGGCTCCCACTTGTTGGAATTAGTATGTCTTTTTTAACTGGCGAGCCAAAAGGGGCTCAGGGTTTTATGGTGTCGCAATTCTTTTTATTCTACTAATGATTTGGCCTGCTCCCACGGTTCAAGGAACCATTCTTTTTATCATGTGGGATGTAATTAAAGGTCTTCAGCATGTAGAGGAAAGCAAGGACGAGTTGGGGATTGTATTAAATGAGCTTCAGGCGGCCGTGATAATGAATTAGAGATCACACCGACTGGCTTTGAGGAAGAATGGATCAATCGCGCACATGCACACGCACAGTCGCGCACACGCACACGCACACACACACACACACACACACACACACACACACACACACACACACACACACACACACACACACACACACACACACACACACAGTCACACACACACACACACGTCCTGATCTCTCATTCCTTCCCTATGCCCCTCCCCACCCCTCCCTCCCTCTTTCACTCTTTGAATGAATCGTTCCTTGTCTCTGAACTGATGGAGCGATAAAGTTGGTTTAAACAGCCGTAGACTCACCGACACACACATACAGCCATGGCAGAAACATATGTTTTACATCAAGGGCTCCCAGCTATACACGAGCTAATGTTACTGTCAGTGCACATATATGCACGTCTCTGTGTGTGTGTGTGTGTGTGTGTGTGTGTGTGTGTGTGTGTGTGTGTGTGTGTGTGTGTGTGTGTGTGTGTGTGTGTGTGTGTGCACGCGCACATGTCCGGACAGGAGTACAACATGTCTCTACAATCTCCTATCAGCTTTTAATCTTTCCTCAGCAGAGAGACAGACACACACAGAGAGAGAGAGAGAGAGAGAGAGAGAGTGAGAGAGACACACACAGAGGCAGAGGCAGAGAAAGTGATAACCACTCAGTGAGAGAGAGGAACAGAAAGTGATCCTTCTTTTTCCTCCATCCTCCCATTATTCATTCTGTTTTCCTAAGCTCCTTCACTTTTTCCATGCCCCAGGGAGAGAGAGAGAAATGAGTGCGCATCAGTCGGCGTTTCCCTGAGAGTGTGTGTGTGTGTGTGTGTGTGTGTGTGTGTGTGTGTGAGAGTGTGTGTGTGTGTGTGCGCGCGTGTGCGTGTGCGCGCGAGAGAGGGAGAGAGTAGGGGAGAGAGAGTAAAACAAAGAGCATAAGTTAAAGTGCTTGGCTTTTTATCATTTGAATCCCATGGGAATCACATATTTTCATAAAGTTTCCAGTTAAAGAACTCATAGTTGTGCCTTTTGGCTCGTAAGCCTGCTGATCAGCTCGTCTCTGCTGCAGTCCTGTCTGGGTCCAGTCTCCTCAAGGCCTTCTACAAGCTAGTTTGGGAGCCAACGAGTACATAGTCAAATCCTGCCCACTGAGCAATAGTCGGCTATTAGACGTCTGTCTAAAATGGGTTATAACTTATACCCGCTTGACGACTAAGAGTGGTGGCCTCCCTGTCCCTATCAGTGGTACTTTACTGTGTGTGCTATGAATGATAATGTGCTGTTCAGTGGTGAAGCATCACAGATCCCAGTGCGCTGTTCAGTGGTGAAGCAGCGCTATATGAAGGAACAAGAATGAAGGCATTTGCCCCCGAATGGCTGGCTGGCCTATGGTGGGAGATCTACGTCTCCTTTGGCATAATTTAACTAGCTTATATATCTTTACAGCCTGCTGCAGCAGTGTTTCTCAATCTTTAAAGGCCGTGACTCCCACCAAAATAATCATATTTGAACTGGGGACGGTACAGTAAATCGTGTGAAAATAGCAGATGCAGAAGCTCGAGTAGTTTTTTTTTTCTTTTTTGCATCCTTCTTATATTATTTGACCAATGTTGGAACAGTTTCTATAGTATAGTTTGTTGATTAACTTTGCCCCCTGGGGACCGCGACCCACAGGTTGAGAACCACTGGCCTACAGTACTTACATACTTCACCTAAGTCTACTGTAGGTACAGTACGTCAAGGGCACACATGCTTCAGAAGAACCAGAAAAGAATATTACCCCGCTTTCTCTCACCAATTTAGTCGCTATGCCACTGCTGTTGTCACTGCTGTTCCTATCCTACTGACTCGGAGGTAAAAGGGCAACCTGATTAGGAGAGGTGTTGCTGCGTAATTGTCGAGAGTAATGGCTGCACCCAATATTGAACAGTCAAAACTATTGATAGTCAATAAGCCTGTATCAACATTATGTCATAGTAATATGGGGGCCTCATATTTAGTCTTGAAACGGGCCTCCAGATTCCTAAGGCCGCCCTGGCCCAGCCCATAGGATTACGTCCAGTGACATAATTGTCACCCACCCAAAGCCCGGCTTCCCTCCCCCGAACGCGGGCCAGTTGTGCTCGCGTAGAAGACAATGGACACCAAAGCCGGTGTCAAAGCCACAACCTCCGTGTCAGGGGACCGGCACTTTACCTCTCTGCACCGACTACAGTACATGCATAAATTACCACAAACTTTCGCACTCTTTTCACACTTTTCCTGCTGGTGGTGCAGTGCAGACTGTTGGTAGTCCAGTGGTGGTTCTGCAAAGTGGGCTGTGATTGGTCTACTTTTAAGGAGACATGCAGTACTTACATAATGAGGAAGCTGTTCTAGACAGACTTGGCCTTCGGCCACGCACCATATGAAAGGTGGATGCATTCAAGTAGTGGCTCGGTGAGTCCAGTCAATTCTAATGCTCTCACTATTGACAGTTTGTTTGCTGTTGAACTTTTATGTGCTGAATTTTATTTTATTTGTATACTCGCAAAGGACCCTTTTCACAGCAGACATTTTGATGAAAAATGTTTTAATTGAGCCGTTTCCGTTGGCACAAATTAACACCTAAATGAAAACATATCCAGAATTAATACGATTACCTTCAGCTATATTTACCTATGGCTGAGAGACAAACAATGTTGAGCTTGGACTGCCAAAAGGAATGGGATGTATCAGGGTAGGAAAACTTGAGTGTCAAGCATTTGTAAAAAAAAAACTAAAACAAAACACCAGACTGTCTGTAAACCAGTCACCCAGTCAGTCAGTCAGTCAGTCAGTCAGTCAGTCAGTCAGTCGAAACAATCCCAGGGTTTCACAAATACACATTTTGCTAACGGGATAATAAATGAAAGCGCAGGCGAACGAAAACACTGAAAACACAAACAGCCTGTCAACCTGTTGGGGTTAATTTAAGTGTTTTTCTGGTGTGATACATGGCCTTGCCATGTGTGTGTGTGTGTGTGTGTGTGTGTGACATGGCCTTGCCATGTGTGTGAGTGTATGTGTGTGTGTGTGTGTGTGTGTGTGTGTGTGTGTGTGTGTGTGCGCGCTTACTTTCATTAGTTTTTTGTCATGAATTATTTGTGGAGATGCATAACCCCACTCAGAACTTGGCACTCTAAATCTAATGGGACGGCCATAGCTGAATGGGCCCTCGGTTCGCCTCCCTCTGCCCAGTCTACGTGTTGAAGTGTCCCTGAGGAAGACACTTTATCCCCAACTGCTCCCCGGGTGCTGTATTAATAGCAGCCACTGCTCTTAACAGTTGGACAAAGGATTTTCAAACCTCAATAAATCTGGAATCTACGAGCGCTGTCCTTGGTGACCGTCAGCCATCCAAAGTTCGGATGTCAGTTGTGACTAGGCTAATGATATCAAGGGCTGTATTTTGCGTGTCTTAAGTACCAGGTCTTATTCCCTAACTTGAGTAAACTAAAGACCTGGAGGTGTGATCAATGCCATTTGGCTATTCTGAGTGGCCAAAGAGCATTGATCACGCCTCCAGGTCTTTAGTTTACTCAAGTTAGGGAATAAGACCTGGTACTTAAGACACGCAAAATACAGCCCCAAATGTTTACATTGAGTGTGTGCATGGGGCTACAGCGGGGAGGAAACCCATTGGCAGAGGATAACTACATTTATGCTACCAGCTAGCCGCAAAGGATGAGTTAATCTACCCGTCTCAACTCTGTACTTTCTAGTCGTTTCCACATACTTTCCGCACTAATCATCTCATCTCAATTATACATTCCATTCTGATCAATTTGCTTTCTACTCTAATCTACTTGATTCTCTCTCCTCTCTCTCTCTCTCTGCCTCTCCAGTTAGATTTACTTTGTAGAGCCGCGTGCCAAATATAGCCCTGATCTACAAGCTCACAATGTGTGGTGATCCGACATGAGCCCATATGATATCATGTGATGCTGTGAGAGGAGGCGGAGCTATGCGACGAGCTAGCGCTATTTTCGGAGAGCCACCCCATCGTACAACGGAACATAAATTAAGCATGACGACTAGTCTCCCCTCCTTGTGTGTGAGGAGACTGTCTCCACTCTGCCTGTCTTTGTTCTCTTAGCCTCATCCCTCTCCCTCTCTCTCTCTCTAGCTGTCTGTCTCTCTCTCCTCATTCTATAGCTGTCCGGCTATCCCTCTCCCTCTCTCTCTCTCTAGCTGTCTGTCTCTCTCTATTCATTATCTAGCTGTCTGGCTATCCCTCTCTCTCTCTCTAGCTGTCTGTCTCTCTCTACTCATTCTCTACGCTGTCTGGCTATCCCTCTCTCTCTCTCTCTCTCTCTCTCTCTCTAGCTGTCTCTCTCTCTCTCTCTACTCATTCTCTATACGCTGTCTGGCTATCCCTCTCTTGGTGGTCTGGAGGAAATGTAACACTTGTTACTCAGATGATCTGCAAATAGAGGGGGCTTTAAATAATGATGATCTCCAGCATGTGGTGGCAAGGTGTGTGTGTGTGTGCGGCGTGTGGTGTGTATGTGAGCGTGGCATATGTGGTGTGTGTGTGTGTGTGTGTGTGTATGTGTGTGCGGCGTGTGTGTGCGCGTGGCGTGTGTGTGTGTGTTCGCCGGGGGTTGTGTGCATGTATATCGTGAAAGAATGTTAATCTCTAACCTCATAATTAGATGTGAAATGTGGGTCCCCCGACTCCCCCCGCCCCTTTTCCGCACCGCAATTTACATTAGGTGAGATGAGTCAATGAGTAAAGACATGGTTATGACAATCACATTACTGTGTGGGAAGTATTTCATTAATCCGCGGAAAAACTATTACCCTAGCAAGTGCTTTAATATGGCAAGAAATAGCATTGTTCTTCTCATTAGGAACTAAGCAACACGTTAATAAACCAAATTACACATCAATGATTTAGATCAATTCCAGCAATAACATTAATGGAGCAGCCAGTATAATTTTAATAATGTAATATAATATATCCAAGTCCATTTCTGTAGCTTGGTTTAGTTTCTTAAAGTTTTAGTTTTTAGTTCTATTTTTATTTTTTCTAAATTTATTTTGCTTTTACTCGCATGTTAGAGCATACATACAAATCCGAAGTGCAGGCGGTATTATTTGTCCCTTTTCTGCTCCAAATGAGCCAAATCCAGTGTTTGGAAGGTTTGTTATTCCCTCTTCTTACATTACACTACCATGGACGAAAACACGCCTACCGCAGCCTGATGGTCTCCTATGAATACAACATTAGGGAGGCTACATTTCCTGGTTGTCCTCTAGGAAAATTAAAGAGGAAGGTGCACGGAGGTGTGGCCCAGTCTCCTGCGGGAGGTTTGCACATGTGCAGTGTAGACAGGAACTGCGATGATGGAGTGTTCCAGCAGAGGTGCTAGATAGAAAGCTCAAACCTTGTGATAATAATGAGATCCAGAACAGTTGAGAATTAAATAGCAGCCACCCTTCCCTTTTCAAATGTTTTATATCATCTGTCGGTCTGGTCATGTATATAATGGAATTGAATTCACTCAACCAGCATTGGGGCGTATAGGGTGGGTACACACAGATGCCTGGGGCCTATAGGAGGTAGGAAGTTGGGCCAGTATAAGTGTATTGTATGTGTAAGGATGATGGGTTGTACATGCTCAGTGATTCATTGGTGCAGCCACTGTTCTTTTCCCCATTTTACTTTAGTTGCAATGCTCAAGTGCTTCCATTGTTTCCAAGAGTAATTAATGTATTGTACCTTTTGATGACTGCTGCTTACCACCAATCATGGGGGAATTTTTTGGTTACAACGGACCGGTAGAACAATTGAATTGAGGGTCTCAGTGGATAGTCACACCTTGGTATCATTCCAAAAGTATTACTAGTATCCATTTGGTCTCTCTCGCGCACGCTCACACTCACACTCACACTAAAAGCTATCTTTTAGGCCTGGGCCGTGGCTCAGTGGTCCAGGCACCTTGGCCGGTAGCCCGAGTCTGGCAGTGTGCCGCAGGTTCGACCCCCGATCCCGACGGCCTTTACTGCATGTCACTCCACCATCTCTCTCCCCATTTCCTGTCAGCCTACTGTCTGTCCCTCCATAAAAAATATAAAATAAAGGCGAAAGCCGCAAAAAAAACCCATTAAAAGCTATCTTTTAGAAATCATTGTTGTTCCTCCAGTTAGTTTGCAGAGCAGAGACCAAAACTAAAAAATGCAAACGGCATTGTTTAAGGATGTGTAAGAACGGAAATCAATAGTTGTCCCTGACACGCTCACACACACTCTCTCACGCACGCACGCACGCACGCACGCACGCACGCACGCGCGCGCGCGCACGCACACGCACACACACACACACACACACACACACACACACACACACACACACACACACACACACACACACACACACACACACACACACACACACACACACACACACACACACACACACACACACACACACACACACACACACACACACACACACACACACACACACACACACACACACACACACACACACACACACACACACACACACACACACACACACACACACACACACACACACACACACACACACACACACACACGCACGCTGTTAAGCTGCACCTGGTCAAAGAACAGGATAGCTGGGACTGTGGGACTGACTTTCACACAAAGTGTGTGTGTGTGTGTGTGTGTGTGTGTGTGAGAGAGAGAGACCTTCCTTACTATCTAAGAGGCCAAACATCTGCACACATGACGCATCTAAAATTAACAGTGCACAGCACATGCACGCGCCCCCCTCCCCCCCCCCCACACACACACACACGTCATGCACATTAACAAACTGATAATTAAAAGTGCAGTCTTACTCTGCATCCTCCCCTCCATTTCCTTTCTCCTATCCCAATTTCTGCCTTTCTCTCTCCCCCTCTCTCTCTCCCCCTCTATTTGTCTCTCTACCCCCCCTCTCTCTCACCCCCCCCCCCCCCCTCTCTCTCTCTAAACAAGGCTAAACAACACATCTACTGCATGAACAACACTCTCCAGTTAAATCCAGCCAATAAAACTACCTGTGTTTCAACACGGGGTCAAAGTGTAATAATAACACTGCTCCATAAAGTGGTGTTATTGAATCCACTCATTTAAATCAAGGAGGAGGTTAAGCGTTTTGGCGCTCAACCGGTTCAGGCGTCGAGGCGAACGGTAAGCCATTAACCCATTTAGACCTAGGGATGGAGCTCGTTACGTTTTATTGATAACGAATCAACGATCACCTCATCGATCAGGCTTATTGAGCCGGGTCCACTATCGAACATTTGCTATTATTTTGTGTAAAGCTGGGAGGCAATACATTCTGAACAGAGGCTTATTTTTATTGGCCTGTTGTGAGAGTTTGTATGCCATGTATGCAAAGGTATCGCATTTGGGTTTAATGCATTATTGACAGATATGCATTGTCAAAATGTTCCCTTTCGTGCAAGTAATAATTAAGTTAACAACTGTGCTACATTATTGCATTTAGCTCCCCTCTTGTCTTTTTAAAAATGTAACCATAACCAAACCTTTTCACCCATTCCACCATATTTCCATGGCACAACCATGACGCATCTCAAGGAAGAGGAAGAACATCCAGTTTGTAGAGCTCCGAGACTTACTTTATTTTAAGGCAACAAATCGCAGCGATACGGTCTTCATCAGGCAAATATGACAACCATGACAACAATACGACAACAAGCTCACAGTGTACTCACTATACTGTAACTTAGACAAAGCCCAAGTTCTCAAACTTCTTCGTGCCAATTAAGGACCCCTAAATGGATACACAGTATACCCCCCTCCCCCTCCCCCCCATCGCCATGCACGGACCACCAGAAGAGAAGAATTTAGTTAAAAAGGTCAAATAATGAGTCATTCTTTTTCACTGAGGTTTATATAACTGCTATTTCTGAACAGCCAACGTAAAAAATATGCATGTGTGATGCAACGTACAGTACAGTACATAGGCTACTGTAGCTGGGGACCCCGGCCAGGACCCCACTTTGAGAACCAATGACCTGAGACACACCGTCTACAAATCCTCCACGTTAAATCACGTACAAAAATTAAAATGTAATAGTGTAAGAATAAAAATGTAAGGATTGCGAGCATTCATTTGTGCATGATCTATATATCTCTCAGACACAGATTTAAATCTGTTTTGTACAGTAGTACAATCCTCCGGGTTAATGATGTATTCATTTGTAACCGAGTGTGTAATACATGTTAAGGGTCCATTTGGTTACATTTGGCTCAGAGTTAAAGGAAACACTGAAGATGTTATTACGTATGTATAGGGCTGTGGCTCTAGGCCTGAGTG
>NC_137878.1:27507894-27510394 GCF_963924005.1 Protomyctophum bolini
CTCGCTGACGCACGGCGCGGACCAATCAGACGCTTATCTTGTGTGACCGGCGCGTGTCCGAACCAATGAAGTGATCGCTGGGAACGAGTTAGCTGTCGTATGTGTGACAACGCGTCGGTCCCGATTAAAACTTGAAAACCGTTCAGATTATTTGTGAGTATTACAAACAGAGGCTGATGCCAGAAGGAAAAGAAAAAGAAAGGGGGAATACACCCCTCATAGCTTACGGGTTAATTTTTACAGTTTCACAGTTAAACGAAACAGGATTTTACAGGCTAGTGGAGGAACGTTCTCTGGGATCAAACCACAGTTACTGTTATACCAGCAGCAGCAGCAGCATTTGAAACACTTAACTTAATCTACAAGCTGGCAATGCATGGTGATGCAATGCGCTGTGAGCTTATAGATCTGATATGCCCCCCCCCCCCCCCCCCCCCAGGGTTTAAGTGTTTAAACTGTGTGTTCCAGTTATGTGGCTTATCCTTGATGTCGGCCCGAAACCTCATATCTCAACTGTTTTTTTCCCCCTCGTAAAAATGAATGCCCAAACTTCAGCATAAGAGTGTCACGGTATAAAGTGGTGAAAATAGCAGATATACAAGCTCAACAACCACAACAACGCATCACATCGCAACGCGTTGTGAGCTTCTAGATCGGCTTCCCCCCTCCCCTATTGGAGGACGTTTTCAAAAATAATGACAAAAGAAATCACACTTGTGTGAAGAGAGCGGTGCAGCTATAATTGTATTGTTATAGTTACTGTAGTGGAGATACAGACATACCGACACATTAGGCCTGTCAATCTAAGCTAAAAAGGGGCGTGACCCAAAATAAATTGCAATAGTAATCGTTCAAGGTTTTTTTATGATCATCCAAATAATATATTATAAATTGTTGTATTGAAGAATTGTGGATCATCATGGTCAATTCAGGGGTTAAACATCCAGGTACCGTTAAAAATCTACAGTATACAAGGCGAACATTTCAAAATTGAATTATGCTTTAAGTAGCATCTGACGTGTTGAACTATAGGGAGGGGGTTTTCATCATTCTCAATCCATCCCAAGCATTAGTTTCGCACGAAAAACACTCCTTGGGCTAAATCCGGCCACAGCCACTTGCCCAAATGTGCCCCAAATGTGATGACCTCATCACATTTGTGGCTATGGCCGTTTTTAGCTGAAGGATTGTTTTCCGTGCAAAACGAATGCTTGCAATTGATTCAGAATCATGAACGACATACAAGGTTTCCACCCGACGGCAACAAACCCCACCCCGACTAACGCTGCGAAGGAGGAGGTTGACTCAGTCCTGAATCACCCATTTAACCCATTAAGGCCTAAATCATGACAGTTTTCTGAATGACCTATATGTTTCTATATTCAGTGGTGCTCAATATTTCATGTTAAGGACCCCAAAAATGTAAATAGGCCATCTGAAAACAAGTAGTTCCAGGGAGGGTCCCAGAAGTAAAGATTTGAGTTAAAGACGTTGACTCTGTAATTATATATTCAAAGATGTGAGGCACATTTTCACGACTTTTCAAGAAATAGCAGACCTACAAGCTCATAGCGCGGCACCGAGTGCCGCGCTATGAGCTTGTAGATCTGCTATTTTCCAATAGCTAAAGCTAACATAATGGGGTTCCCGTCTAGAATGGCTTAAAGCAAATCAAAACAGCCCCGTCTCTCCGTACACATAAAATACAGGAGGTACAGTGGGATAATTGGCCATTTATTGGCTTGTGCGAGACCCAAAAATCCCACACCAGACCAGACCAGACCAGACCAGACCAGACCACGCCGCTCGCTGCCTTACGGGTACGAGGAGGAGGACTGTCAGCTGGAATCCGTGTGTAGCGGGCTGCGTGCGTGGGACGGCCAAATTGAGTCTAAATGCGGTCTGAATGCCGTAATGTATTTTTTTAGGCCAAATGTGATATTCTTGGTAGACAATGAGGCCGCTGTGAACTGCCACTGAGCATAAAGCCACACACAGGTCATCGCTGCAACATATACAGTCACGTTAAGGAAAAGACACACATATAGACCAATGCACTCAGACACACACACACACGCGCGCGCGCACACACACAAACACACACACACACACACACACACACACACACAGACACTCATCTGCCAACTTATAATGCCAATGTCACCACTGACCACACACACACACACACACACACACACACACACACACACACTAACACGTCATAACGACAACAAACAGGCTTTCTGATTAGGTTTCTGTCAAACTAAAGTGCATGGCCCGTATTTCTTGCGCGCATGCACACACACACACACACACGCTACACATACACAGCCACACAGACGCGCAAACGCACAGTCGCACACACAGACTTTCCTTCCAGTGTTTATTTGAGTCTGTGTCCTGATGGGAAATATGTCTGCTAGACAAACAAACCGAGCAGACCTGACCAGAGCAGGCCACTCCACGAGTGCACGTGTAAATGTGTGTCTCAGGAAGGGAA
>NC_137878.1:27517894-27540394 GCF_963924005.1 Protomyctophum bolini
CCGTGGGCCTGCTCGCCCCCTCGCTCGCCCCCTCTGGAGTCCACGAGCGTCCAGCCCTTCTCCCTCTCTCCCCTGTCCTTCTCCTCTCCTCCTCCCCCCTCGCTCTTCACCACGCCCAGCCCCACCTCTCCTTCCGCCAGCCGGGCCTCGGGCGGCGCCAGGGAGTAGAGCAGGCGGAGGTCAGCCTTGCTCTCCTCCTTGATGGCCAGGGTGGAGGGTGCCGAGCAGCCGTTGGCCGACAGCGCCAGCAGCGAGGGCGTGGTCGCCAGCGAGGTCGCCATCAGGGAGGTGGCCAGCAGCGAGCTCATCGTCGTCGCCGTCAACGAGCTCAACGAGGGGGAGGAGTCCCGGCAGTGGGCGGAGTTGAAGTGGTCGAGCAGGGCCGACGAATCGGGGGCGGTGAAGTCGCAGCGCCGGCAGCGACAGCAGGCGTGAACGCGCCTGAGAGAGGGAGAGAGGGAGAGACAGAGGGGGGATGGAACAGAAACAAATATGGAGAGAGAGAGATAGAGAGATATGTCAGAAAGGAACAGAAGGGGAAAGGGAGAGAGAGAAAGGTCGGGGGTTAAACAGATGTGTGACAGAAGAATAAAACATTCCACAATGTCCAATTACCGGTGACATTTATTATCTGAACTGACTTTAAGAATTATCTTAGACGAGATTATCTTTGACGACGGTGGGATGGCGTTGATGTGCACTGACGGACGTCTGCAGGGTCCATGTGGTCATACGATAATGCATGGCGGAAATATCACGGGGAGTGGTATTTAAGATCGTCAAAGAGACAGTGCCCTCAATAATAATAATAACAATAATGCATTTTATTTATAAAGCGCTTTACATTCTCACGAATCTCAAAGTGGCCTACTGCCACCAATCTAGGTTTCAAAATCGACTCTGACCTAAAGATGGACAAACAGATAAATGAAGTAGTAAGAAAGAGCTTCTTCCAGCTTAGGAGGCTATCTAAGGTTAAGTCTTGTCTATCCCGCTCTGTGTTTGAAACTGTAATTCATGCTTTCATGACATCCCTCCTTGACTACTGTAATGCCCTGTATATTGGAGTAAACCAGGTTTCTATCTCTCGATTACAGCTAGTCCAGAACGCAGCTGCTAGGTTACTTACAGGCACACGTAAGCGAGACCACATCAGCCCTGTACTAGCCTCCCTCCACTGGCTTCCTGTGCGATACAGGATTGACTTTAAAGTATTGCTCTTTGTCTTTAAGTGTCTAAATGGTTTGGCACCCAGTTATTTATCTGAGCTGCTGAAACCCTATGCTCCGACACGGACGCTCAGGTCCTCTGACCAGCTTCTCCTGGTGGTGCCTAAAACCAGGCTGAAGCTCAGAGGTTACCGAGCCTTTGCAGTGGCAGCTCCCAAGCTCTGGAATGAGCTGCCTCTGCACACAAGACAAGCCCCCACCCTCCAGGTGTTTAAGTCACGCCTCAAGACTTACCTTTATTCCTTGGCTTTTCCAAGCACAGTATGAGATGTTTCGATGTTTAATGTGACACTGTGCATGTTGTTCGTGGTTGTTTTTGTGGTTTTTAAATGAAGTTGTGTTTTTTAATGTTTTACTGTAAAGCACTTTGGTACAACGTTGTTGTTTTAAAATGTGCTATATAAATAAAGATGGTATGGTATGGTATGGTAAAGTGCTACAAAGCATGGCAAAAAATGAAATACAATGAAAGAAGCATAAGCAACACCGTAAGCATAACGGAGCGTGATCAATAACCCAACATGGCTAAGCTAAAAGACTAGGTAAAACATGTTTAAGGAAATGCTTTCTTAAAAAGGTGGGTCTTTAGTCCATTCTTAAAATAGTGGGTGGACTAGGGTGCTCTCAGGTGCACAGGGAAGGGAGAGAGTTCCACAGACATGGGGCTGTGTGGCTGAAGGCCCGGTCAGGTGCATAGGGAAGGGAGAGAGTTCCACAGACATGGGGCTGTGTGGCAGAAGGCCCGGTCAGGTGCATAGGGAAGGGAGAGAGTTCCACAGACATGGGGCTGTGTGGCAGAAGGCCCGGTCAGGTGCATAGGGAAGGGAGAGAGTTCCACAGACATGGGGCTGTGTGGCAGAAGGCCCGGTCAGGTGCATAGGGAAGGGAGAGAGTTCCACAGACATGGGGCTGTGTGGCAGAAGGCCCGGTCGCCTCATGGTGCGGAGGCTGGTGTACATTCAATACATTCATACCTGTCCAACTACTTCTCCAAACTGAGTGACACCCACAACACCAGAGGGAGCGACCATGACCTGGTACCACCCAGATTTAGAACAAACATGGCCTGAAAAGAGACCTATCAGGAGAAATGTGATCTCTTTTGTATAGGGCTCCATCTTTATCCCTTATCCCTAAACTAATTTGCCATTTTTTACTATTTTGAAAAACATTTTAAAATAGTTCAACTAGCCGATCTACATCGAGACATTGTGAGCTTGTAGATCATCTATTTGAACAATTTCAAAAGGGTTTTTTTAAATAGTAAAAAATGGCTTTGTAATTGTTGCCGACATGTATCATCAATTTAATTTTGTATGTCATGTTGATGAATTGATTACATAAGACGACCATGGGCCTTCTTTTTGTGTTTTAGCTTTAATGCCTTACTGTACCATGTGGCGTTTACATTTCCGACTAATAGAATCAGTCAATCAACTAATGGACCAAAAGTGGGTGTCTAGAGCTCTACATAGTGGTCATATCCCATTCATGGGATATGTGGTCTATACAATGAGCCTGGTATGGTTTCCCACAGACAATCCACCTCAAATCCTAACAGGCCACAACGCCAATAAATTCCATCAATCGCCGAAGAAGCCGCGATCGTCCAACATCCCATCCTAACTTTGCAGTCCGCACGGGAGATCATAAAAAAAAGGCAAGCAGTCACAGTGGCCCACAACGTGCAGGACTGAAGTCCACATGATTGACATGGGAGGAAACAGATACTGTACATATTGGGCAAGACGAGCCAGCGGCAAAGCTTTGATGGGAAATAAATATAATAAAGCTGTGAGTAGCGGAGCTGCATTCCAGAGAGACATGGACTCTGGAGTCTGGCACACGTTCACATATAATTCATAATAATAATAATGCACACGTTCACATATAATTAGACAGAGAAGAAACTTCTCTCCTGACGTTGAGTGCCTTCTATTGATACTAGGCATGAATTTACACTCACAGTGAATCACAGTCGCTATCCGCTCTCTCTCTCTGTGTGTTGTCAGTGACGTGTGTGTGTGTGTGTGTGCGTGCGTGCATGAGTGTGTATCTCTTCCCTTCCCTATGAAACAAATACATGTCTCCAATGTTATCCTCTCTCTGATAAACACCAAGTACTCTCTATATCGCATCGAAACCTGACGGAGTGCGTGTGTCTGTATGTATGTCTGAGCAGGACCCATTGACCCCTGCAGCTGACCCCCCCCCCCCCCCCCCCCCCACACACACACACACACAAACACACACACCAGATTACAATAAGAGTAGTACAGTACAGTACAGTACAGTACAGTACAGTACAGTACAGTACAGTACAATACAGTATGCACAGTACAGTACACTACAGTACGCGTAGTACAGTATGAATAGTACAGTATAGTACAGTACAGTACGAGTAGTACAGTACAGTTAAAGTACATGTAGTACAGTACAGTACCAGTAGTAAAGTACAGTGCAGTAAGAGTACTACAAACAATACAGTACATAAATTAACACCCTACTTGATCATACAACAGAGTCACACGAAAGCATCACAAGTAGCAGACGCGCTTCCAGCTTGTGAATCTGTTACTTTTGCCATTTTTGAATTAGTTTGGTTTCCAGCCGACAGAAACCCTCCAGTTTGTGCCTGGAGCCAGTAAACTGTCCACGGACCATCCTAAAAAGAGATGTCATATTTATCCTGGAATGGCTTTAACAATATGATTTGGACTCTTAACAGATAAAAAGCCGTCAATATTTGCCAGTGAAAACATATGTCTGCATTTATATGTGTGTGTGTGTGTGTGTGTGTGGGTGTGTGTGCGTGCGTGCGTGTGTGTGTGTGTGTGCATACGTACTGTTACCTTCTACCTTGTGGAGTTAAACACCTCCAGATGCTGAACAAAGAGACAGTGGCCTCTGTGTTTGTCAGCACCAAACACGCACACGCACACAGACGCTCTCAGCCACTCACGCTCTCTCTCTCACTCCGTCCGTCACAGATGCTCACAAAACAGTAATCTTCTCTTTCTTGCTGATCCAGTCCACCTTTCTCCGCGAGTGCTGTCAACAGGCAGCATCTGCCTGACACACTGTACACCCTCAATCAGTCCCTCTCCCGATGGAACAAATCAGACACAGGATACGCCAACTTGATACGAGCCACGCACTGCACTTTGTCATTTTAATTGAAGTCAAATTTGCTCAGCTGTGTTCTGCAGGACCCGACGGCACATGTGACAAAGACACATGCGAGGGGGGTTTCACCACTGACGACTTTGAACTAGTTGTCGATTTAGTTGACTAGTCAGTCGTCTTTTACCTCTTTACAAGCTGTATCATTGCTGTCGGGCGGAAACCTCTCATTTACAAACGTTGTGTTTTTACGTAGATGAATGCCCTACAGTATGTGATCATACTGTCAGCAGCATCACACTAAAGCATCACAAGCAGCAGATCCACAAGCTTAACCCATTCTGACCCGAGATCAGATTCATACGAGGTTTCCACTGGACACACACTGGTCTGATGAACCCATTCTGACCTGAGATCAGATTCTAAAAATGTCAGTCGTTCTTCGAATTTTTCAAAAATAGCAGACCTACAAGCTCGTATCGCGCCACTCGGTGGCGCGATATGAGCTTGTAGATCTGCTATTTTTCAATAGGTAAAGCATAACATGATGCTAACACCAAAATGGGTGCCCGGTCAGAATGGGTTAAAGCACGCCATGAAGTGGCAGGTTCCGCAGCTTGTAGATCTGCAACTTCTTCTGTTGTTGAATTTGAATCCTGAAAAGTGACATAAAAGGGACATAATAATATGTCCCTTTTATGTCACTTTTCAGGATTCGACTTCCATGTCGTCTCTGTCGGGTGGAAACCTCATATTATGTGGTTTCCACCCGACAGAGACGACATGAAAGATGCAGAGAGAGGAGTTCTACGTAACAAATTAACATTGTATTTTGTAAAGCGTAAGGAAGTTCCAGCAATCTACCACGGCACGTCACACTATGTAGGATCACAGTTTAGAAACATAAAAATACCGTATCATTTTGGTACTGTATTCCTAGGAGCACAGGTGTCCTCCGCAAGGCCTGATTGTCTACCCAGGCCCGTGTACTTTGGAAGGCAGTCTTAGCCAAATTGGAATGGGATCTGAAAGATCTGACATCTTCATCACATAATAACCACCGAGATAAGGTGTAGTAACCAAAACTCTGCCAAAATATCTCTCTCTCTCTCTCTATGTATATATAACAAATGCTCCTTCGCTCCATGAATCATTACTGTGCCAAATCAATCAGTTAATTAATTTCACACTTTCAATGGTGTGTGTCTACATACAATAGTCTAGACCTTCCATGCATAGCAAACTGGTTCTGGGCATGTTATCCTCATCCAACGTACACAGCAAAGCATCTCGGGCAACCTTTACAAAGTTATTCCGCGAGAAGAAATCAATTCAAAGTCAGCGATGGGTAGCAAAATGGAAAGTTTTTACTTTGAATGCACCGGATCACCAGTAAGACACGCAAACGCGGGAAGCGAACGCAGCTGAGACCCTGCAGATCATGTCTGTCTGTCTGTCTGTCTGTCTGTGTGTCTGTCCCGCTGTTACTGTATATGTGGACCTGGCCCCTTTTGTGCCCATATATGGAGCTGAGTGATTGCTGATGCAACACACTCCATATTTGGACGTATAGCGGGACAGACAGACACACAGACAGACAGACAGACACACAGACAGACATGATCTGTTGGTCTCATAGTAAGTGCTCACTGCGTTCGCAACAAGTCAAGACTTGAGACACAAAATGTGTTAATCGTTGTGCTTACGGACTCAGCATGCTACCAGGTGTTGTGTGTGTTAAATTAGCACATACCACAATGGGACCGTGTGTAACAATGGGACCCTGTGTAACAATAAAACAATACAGCTGGTCACCAGTTATCACTTCTTGTTATTACTGTCGGAGATGAGCTATTCCTGTCAGCTCATCTCCGTCTATAATTCCAGGCGAGGTTGATCTCAGAAGCCCTTGTGAAAGCGTCTTCATTATATACCGGTAGTTTTATTTGAATTGCACTCCAAATAACTGTTAAAGGACCACTTCTCCATATAATAGGTCCTCAGCAATAATCATGATAAAATGGCACCATTTTTTCTACTCAGTCTGTGTCTCATAGGAGGACTGAGGGCAGAAACCCGTCCACCAGTGACATCATCGATGGGGAATCCAAGCTAATAGAAACTGCAGGCTTTCTAGTCCTGAAAAGTTGCAATGAGATAATGGAAGCCATCGTTCTTTTTGAAAAAAATATATATATTTAAAAACAAATCTGCCTAACGATGATGTCACCGGTGGACGTGTTTCTGAACTGCCCACAGCCCTGCTATGAGACACAGACTGAGTAGGAAAGAATTGTGCCATTTTACCATGATTATTAGTGAGGACCTATTATATTATGAAGATAGGTTAAAAAGTGGGGAAGTGGTCCTTTAAGGACTGTTATGGATGTGAGTGGACTGTGGAATCCTCTCCTCTTTTCATTCAGAGACCGTCGCCATCATCAACTAGCCCACACTGTCTCGTCTCCGCTGGTTCCCTCCTTCACCACCTCTCCCTCTCTCCCCCTCCCCCCCCCCTCTCCCTCTCTCCATCTCACCCCCCCCCCCTCTCTCTCCCCCCCTCGTCCTTCTTCATGCTCCGTTCTCTCCTAGACTTACGGTATCCTGTATCAAACGTTTAAATCTTTTCATCGATTTGTGGCAGAAATCTCAGTGAGAGATGCCTGTGTCAAATTGTAATGTATCTATATGGGTTTGTGTGTGTGTGTGTGTGTGTGTGTGTGCACGCACGTGCGTGCGTGCGTGCGTGTGTGTGTGTGTGTGTGTGTGTGTCCATCCATCCATCCATCCATCTTTCTTCCACCGTCTCTGCATATCCTTTTCCTTCTATCACTGAAAATCCACAACATAAATAAGTGGTGTGTGTGTGTGTGTGTGTGTGTGTGTGTGTGTTTCCTCCAGGCTGCGGGCGGTCTGTGAAACAGAGGCTGCCTTATGCAGGAGGCCACACACACACCTTCATATACAGACAGAGCACATAACCAGGATCGCCGTCTTACGCATTCAGACGGCACACACACCATCATGTGGGCAGATCATCCCTCACCCGCTTTCCCATCCGCAAGCACGGACAGCGGACACGCACACTCTCGCACACACACACACACACACACACACACACACACACACACACACACACACACACACACACACACACACACACACACACACACACACACACACACACACACACACACACACACACACACACACACACACACACACACACACACACACACACACACACACACACACACACACACACACACACACACACACACACACACACACACACAGCTCTGACTAGATGTTTAAAGGTTCCACACCAGTGAGCTGATCATCTCTAGGAGAAGCTGCTGCTCTGGGGAGGACTTTCAATCAAAGAGATGTTAGTAATGCTAATAGTAGTGGTAGCAGCAGCAGTAGTGTGTGTGTGTGTGTGTGTGTGTGTGTGTGTGTGTGACACGCAACTTTGCCTGTTGTAGCGCCACCATGAGGCTGATTTGAAAACTGTCAAGTGGCATTTCTTCCTCAGCCTAGTGGGAATAGGCATGCACAGTTTCACCGCAATCGGACGCTGTGTTGAGGAGTTGTGGCGATTTGTACAAAATGCAAACATTCTCCTAAACATTTTGCCAAACATTACATCACACACTCTCCTATCCTCCAGCTGGTGGAGACCTGTGCCCAGAAGGGTACTTTTTCTAGTTTTAAATCATTCTATCCTTTAAGCCATTAAGGTCAATGACATGACATTATGTAGTGATATAAAAATATATAAATAGCAGCCAGTTATTGACTGGCAGTCATCTTCTGTGTTTTGGTATGATTGATGCGAGACTACACGCCCGCGCAAGTACCTACACAGGATACAGTAGTGCTGTCAAACAGGTCAATGAATTTATTAAATCTATGACAAAGTTTAATCTGCAACACAACTTTCTACAATAATAGTGTGTCTGTCAGATAAGGGGTCCTTGGCCATGAAGACGTTGAAGACCCCCCGCAATAAAAACATTCACGGATGGACACCCGGCAATCCCATCTCTGCTGCACATAACAGCCACCCACACACACATGTTGTATTGTATACACACAGAGGGACCTTCTGCAGGAGAGGCATCCAATTAACTACAACATTCACCCATTGACTGTAAACGGAGCACTGACTCATTCAATAACCCAGTGTAGCATTCGATCAGCGACCGGCTGAAAGGCTGTGACATTGAATAACGCGGTTACACGTGTGAATGTGGCTTATTGAATTTAAGACGGGAACTGTCTCTTCCCTGACTTTGAAGGGTTTAATTGCATAGTCTTTTACAAATTATGACATGCAAAATGCTCAAGCACTCACTTTAGATTAGATTGTGTTGAAACAGAATGTTTTTGGGAGATCATTTCAGTCTCGTCGAGCAGACAGAGCATCCTTTATACCTTTTAAAGGTTCTGACGCCTGCTGTTGCCAATAAATGCTCTTTAAATGAAATAAATTAGACGCGTGCGCACACGCACACACACACACACACACACACACACACACACACACACACACACACACACACACACACACACACACACACACACACACCTGTAGTGTCTGAAGATCTCCTCTTCCACTTCTGTGATGAAGTGACACTTTGTACACGAGTACTCCCCCTCTCCTCCTCCTCCTCCTCCGTCCTTCTCTCTCCCCGCCTCCTCCTCGGCCTTGACGCGAGGCGGCAGCGCCCCCTTTAGGCTGGCGAGGGTATGGCAGCCTTCGTAGTGTTGCAGCAGCACGTCGATGTCGGCGGTGGCGAACGCACACTGGTCACATAGGTGGGTGACTCCTATAAGAACAACAACAACACACTGGTCACATAGGTGGGTGACTCCTATAAGAACAACAACAACACACTGGTCACATAGGTGGGTGACTCCTATAAGAACAACAACAACACACTGGTCACATAGGTGGGTGACTCCTATAAGAACAACAACACACTGGTCACATAGGTGGGTGACTCCTATAGGAACAACAACACACTGGTCACATAGGTGGGTGACTCCTATAGGAACAACAACACACTGGTCACATAGGTGGGTGACTCCTATAAGAACAACAACAACAACACACTGGTCACATAGGTGGGTGACTCCTATAAGAACAACAACAACACACTGGTCACATAGGTCAGTGGTTCCCAAACCTTTTCATGTCAAGGACCCCCAAAATGATACAAATTTGTACACTCTCTGAGTTACAGACCCATAAGGGTCCATTTGGTTCCTAACTATCATTTAGCTGGGGATCCCCTGGAAATCCCTCAAGGACCCCTGGGGGTCCCTGGACCCCACTGTGGAACCACTGACATAGGTGGGTGACACCTATAGTAGGTGCACAAACAATCCCAGTAAAAATAAACGGGTGCTCGAACAAAATAAATAAACTGCAAAAGAAGGATGAGGTCTGTCTGCACACCACATAGGGATACTAATGGCTTCTGTATTTGTTCTGAGTGTCATTGCCAAGTTCAATCCCAAAGTGGGGCTCCGTCCCCGGGTGTGCTCACTTAGTGTTGATTTGTGTCTGCCCACTCTGCTACCTTTATATATACCTGTCTCATGCACTGCTATTCAGTGTACCTGACGAAGGCCACAGAGGCAGAAACGTTATATATGTTCTTTTCCGCTCTGGTAATAAAGGTTTTTGTGGAGCGTGCCAGACCTCATCCTTCTTTGACACCTCCAGGAACACAAGGACGAGCGTGGGGTCAGCATGATTGGGGATATGAAGATCTAGCACAGCGGTTCTCAACTTGTGGACCGGGGACCACTGGTCGGATTCCAAATAACTGGCAAAACACAAACATTTGAATGACTAGAGCGGTGCCCGTTGGGCACTGGCCTTCTTGGAACGATGCAAGTTGGGAATGAATGCCCCACCCAGTTATTATGTCTGTGTGTCCCTTTTATGCCCGTATATGGAGTTCTTTGTCAGGCATGCCCAAATATGGAGTCTATGCAGATGTCAGTACATCATTGTGATGTCAGAACAGGCCAGCTGTCCAGAGACTGGGCAGAGGCCTTTTGTGGCGGTTCCGGACAACCGTGGGTCCGACCAACTCTAAACCACGCCTAGACTGGATCACACAGCGATTTAGTAACACAGACCTGGCTTTCCTCCGAGGTGGAAAGCCTGGTGACGTGAGGTTAGTAGCCTATGTGGTCCAGCCATAATAGTTGAGTCACCTCTAGGATTAGGAGGCGTTACGCTGGGCGAGGTGGCAGCGCCGGGTTTGGAGCCCAGTGCGGTGTCCTGTGGTTTGGTGCTCTGAGGGAACTTGGAACAGCATTTGGGACAGGTGGGCTTCCGACAGGCAAACGGGTGAGAGACCTACAAAGACAATAATACACAGCAGCACACATTTTATACACTCAATTCTTTTTTTATCAAAGCACATTATTTGTTTTGTTGCCAGAAAACGAATGCTTAGATGAAAAGACATTATGGGGTAAGTGTTGTGCTAAGCTAAAAGGACACTTCCGCAAACAGCCGGGATGATCTGGGGATGAAACCTTGGAACCTTTCTGATTCCAAGATGGCCGCTCTACCTCCTGAGCCACTGCCGTGCACTGCTGTGCACTTCCCTGTCCTTCCTTTTGCTCATTTTCCACATCACATAAAGAACAATGTATTTTAGATATATGCAATGCACTACGACGTAATACTACTAATAAATCCCAATCTGACCTCTCCCAGGTGTTTCTGGGGCTGGCAGAGTCCCTGTGGACAGTACATGCAGTGCTGGATGCAGCATCGGTGGATGGCGTGGTTGTGCTGGTAGTGCAGTAGCAGCGGCGCCACCACGATCACGTCCGCACTGTGGGCCATGGAGTAGCGGAAGTCACACAGCTGGCAGTTGTAGCTGGTCACCACGGCCTCCGAGTCGCCGCCGGCCACCTCTCCTACAGGCAGCGAGGACACAGAACAAGTCGTGAGCAAAGGAAGGAAGGAGTCAATGATATCACCATGCTAGGAGGAGGAGAGGCGGGGGTCAAAGTGCAACCCTTAGAGGCACAAGTTAAGCATCGTCATGAATTATGGAACACAACAAAGTGTGTGGAGCAGCCACGTACTGCAGCAGCTGTTAGCCAAGCCTTGTAGCGTGTAATTGCATTACAGTGTATTATGAACACAGTGTGGAGAGAACCCGCCATAACAAACACAATGTTGAACAAAGTAGAACAGTGATTCTCAACCTTTGGGGGTTTGCAGGATATACTGCGAGTGGGCCACCAAATAATTGGCAAGACACAAAAGATTTGAATGATAATGTAATATTAATATAACAATTTTCAAATGATTTCTTAGAGGCATGTTTTCATTGTTATACGGATAACTGGGAACTACTAAAAGTTAGTTTAATTTTTTTTTAGAGTTTTTTAGAGTTCATGATCCGGAACAGGTTGAGAATCACTGCTGTAGAAGATGATGGAGGGTCACTTCATTTCACAATACATTTGCAAAGAGGTCCTCAGCTCTGGCCTCTGGCAGAGACCTGGAGTACTATTGGTTTCCATTCCATTCAAGACGGATTTATACTACAAGTACGTCTCCAGGACTTTTTTTTCATATCCTTTTAGCCTAAATGTATTACTGTACTCTGTTGTTTGACAAATAAAGTAATCAATCAATCAAAAGCAAAAGCACTTTTGAATCCAGAAACGAGAGCCAATTTCTGAAGTAGAACTCGCACACCAAGCCAAGATTGTGATTTTTTGTAATACAAGACTAGACTACGGTGTGTCAATGTGAGTAGAATTCTCTCTATTTGTCCCAAAGCATTACCTTGAGTTGTGTTGGACACATGGATGGTGGATGCATTACCTTGGGTTGTGTTGGACACATGGATGGTGGATGCATTACCTTGGGTTGTGTTGGACACATGGATGGTGGATGCATTACCGTGGGCTGTGTTGGACACATGGATGGTGGATGCATTACCTTGGGTTGTGTTGGACACATGGATGGTGGATGCATTACCTTGGGTTGTGTTGGACACATGGATGGTGGATGCTGGATCCTTCCGGCTTTTGGACACAACGTGTTCTCCCTCTCTTCTCCCTCCTCTGTCCTCCCCCGCACCGGGGCTCAGAGCGCCCCCTGTGGTCGCCCTGTGTCTCTGTTCGTAGTGGTCCAAGAGCTTCCCGGCACCTCCTCCCCACTCACAACTCCAGCTACAGAATTTACACCAATAGTACGCCAGGAGGGCTCCTCGACCCGCCTCCCCGGCCCAGCTCGGCGAATCAGAGCAGTCCCTGACCGGGACGGAGTACCCGACCAACGAGTCGTCCTCCGCTCTCACCGCCACTCGCTCCGCCCCCTCCAAGACTTGACTCCTGCCCTTCTCGTGGATTGTCAGGTTGTTATTGGCCAGCAGGGGCGTGGTGGGCGGAGTTTTGACCTTATTTGGGTGGGAGGACAGGAAGTGCTGTTCAAGTTCTAAGGAACTGCTGCCCATGTACGTGAAGTTGCAGAATTTGCAGCGGAAGTATTTCGTGTTTCCCTGGCAGTCCGGCGTCTTCCGGCCAATCCCGATCAGTGTGCCACCCAGCATCACCTGTTGCCGTCCAGAGAACACAGAGAACAACAAGGAGAGATTAATACATGGTCAATGGATTCTCTAATTACACACCAATCAAATCTGGGTGAGTCATCAGATGAAATTATGATGTCACCATGCAGTGACCAATACTGCAGAAGATTTGTGAAAGAATACCCATCCCATATCAATGTGAGTTCCGACTGGCAGTAGGCTGAAATGCCAACTCTTAAAATAAACCATACCAAAACAATGTTCTGTCAAGTATGTGTGACGATGGTGATCATGCACATTGTGGAGGTAAATTGCCTAAGGTAATGAAAGGCATAAGCCAGGAATACCAACCAAGGTATAGATTCTTTCCAAAGTGACATTTTAAAATGAACCTCCAGATTAGCATCTCTGTATTATTTTAACTTGGTCCGAAAGGTGTTTTTTTTATTCCTATGTTACGTGTCGGGTCACTTCCCTGCCCCTGAAATAATTGCTTAACTTGAAAAAAATAATAATCATTAAATGTGCAGGCACAGCAAACGAAGAAAAAGCAAGACAGTGAGAAATGAATATATAGTGATAAAGTGAGAGACTCAGAGGAGAGGACTGGAGCAGACGGAGAGAAACGGGTCAAAGATCTGATCAATTTCACTTTCATTCAACTGGATCAAGTGCGAAAGGTAAATGACGGCTATTACTGCCGTGTGAGCTCACAACAGCAATCATCCAATCAGCACCGTGCCGTAGACCCAGCGCCAACACTTAGGGGACGAGACCAGCGGTGGAAACCTGTCTTACTTACTAAATGTAACTTTAAAGTACCAGTACACGCATTGGCATCAAAAGGTTCTTCAAGTATACCAAGAGTAAAAAGTACTCATTGTGCAGAATGTCTCATTTCACAAGTTTTCAAAACGTATAGAAATCTTTTGAATATACTATATATATATTTCTCAAATGGCCGAAATGTATACAGGGCTGAAGTGGATAGTGTATGTTTTTGTAATAATGATCAAGATCTACAAAGTAACTAAAGTGTTCAAATAAATGTAGTGGAGTACACGTACAATATTTGGATCCGAGATGTAGCGGAGTAGAAGTAAACGTGTTGGAAATTGTAGTAGAGAAGTAGAAATACCTCAAAATTGTACTTAAGTACAGTACTTTTCCACCACTGGACGAGATTAACATCAAAGACCATTTCTAAACGAGACGGCCGGGGGAAGAAAAAGAGACGTCCAGAGAGAGAGAATGGGAGAGGCGAAGGGTGAGAGAGGGACAAGATATGGAGGGGTGATGGCACGTTTGAGGGGGACGTCAGGTCCACACTCACTCCAGAGGGCCACTACAGTTCCACACTCACTCCAGAGTGCCACTACAGTTCCACACTCACTCCAGAGAGCCACTACAGTTCCACACTCACTCCAGAGGGCCACTACAGTTCCACACTCACTCCAGAGGGCCACTACAGTTCCACACTCACTCCAGAGAGCCACTACAGTTCCACACTCACTCCAGAGGGCCACTACAGTTCCACACTCACTCCAGAGAGCCACTACAGTTCCACACTCACTCCAGAGGGCCACTACAGTTCCACACTCACTCCAGAGAGCCACTACAGTTCCACACTCACTCCAGAGGGCCACTACAGTTCCACACTCACTCCAGAGGGCCACTACAGTTCCACACTCACTCCAGAGAGCCACTACAGTTCCACACTCACTCCAGAGGGCCACTACAGTTCCACACTCACTCCAGAGAGCCACTACAGTTCCACACTCACTCCAGAGTGCCACACTCACTCCAGAGGGCCACTACAGTTCCACACTCACTCCAGAGGGCCACTACAGTTCCACACTCACTCTAGAGTGCCACTACAGTTCCACACTCACTCCAGAGTGCCACTACTGTTCCACACTCACTCCAGAGGGCCACTACAGTTCCACACTCACTCCAGAGGGCCACTAGAGTTCCACACTCACTCCAGAGAGAGAGGGGAAACAGACGAAGGAGAAAAGGCTACGGAGGGAGTACAGAGGTGGTGTGAGAGAGAGAGAGAGAGAGAGAGAGAGAGAGAGAGAGAGAGAGAGAGAGGCAGAAGGGAGGGGACGCAGAGAGAGAGAGAGAGAGAGGCAGACGGACATGGGAGGAAGGGAGGGGATAAAAAAAGAGATATGAGAGAAAGAAAAAAGGGGAAGGAGAAGCCAAGTTAAACGCATCTGACAGATGTTTCATTACAGCGCCCAACAACCAATTATAACTACTGCGCTCTCTCCCTCTCTCTCTCTCTCTCTCTCCCTCTCTCTCTCTCTCTCTCTCTCTCTCTCTCTCCCCCCGCTCCATCCTTCTCATCTCTTGTTGTTTTTCTCCCTCGGTCTCTCCTCATCACCCTGCTTTTCCTCCCAAATGCAATCTCATTGGCTGACGAGGCGTTTCGTCTCAGCGAATGACAACATGGAATTTTCCAAACGTGGGCGGGAGAGAGAGGGGGGAGAGAGAGAGAGAAACAGAGAGAGAGAGAAACAGAGAGAGGGTGAGGGAGAAGGAGAGAGATGTAGGGAGGGAATGAAAGAATAGAGACCCCTTTCATTCGCTTTTTTTATACTTTCACTTTTTCATCGTAATGACGACTTAAGCCCACTGGATTTTCTATTTCTGACAGTGTGTGTGTGTGTGTATGCGCTTTTCTGTGTCCATTACGTGACTTAGGCCCATTACAGACTGCTGGTTTAAATGAAACGAAACTCCTCAACTACTGCACGCACACGCACACACACACACACACACACACACACACACACACACACACACACACACACACACACACACACACACACACACACACACACACACACACACACACACACACACACACACACACACACACACACACACACACACACACACACACACACACACACACACACACATCTCCTAGTTTATTAGATCATCTTGTTTAAATCTTTCAGACAAAACTCCAGTGTTCATATACACACATAAAGCCATAATCCATGACCTAAATGCTAACAAAAATGGGGTAGCCTGACCATGATGGGGGGAAAAAAGATTAGTAGGGAAATTATGAGATTCTTTTCAATGTAATGAAATGTGCATGAATATGAAAATCCTTTTTTTATTATTATTTTAGGCTGAAGGAATCCGTTTATTTTTCTGCACATTGCTTATGCTGTGGAGTTGCAGTCACTTACACTAAGCGTGATCGTTTGATCGTGCACCGCGCTACAAACTGCAGATCTAAAACTCCCAACGGCACATTGTGAGTTGTATAGTTTTGTCCAGGTCTTGCAGTTTTATCAGTGTAGAGTAGAGTATAGCACGGCACTGTTAAATGGTAAATGGTGCATTTATATAGCGCCTTTATCCAAGGCACTTTACATAGATTGTGCATTACATTCACCCATTCACACACACATTCATACACCGATTGCGGCGGAAACCATGCAAGGTACCAACCAGCACATCGGGAGCAGTTTGGGGTTCCGTGTCTTGCCCAAGGACACTTCGACATGTAGACAGGAGGAGGAGCCGGGAATCAAACCGCCGACCCATGGGTCATTGGACGACCTGCTCTACCTCCTGAGCCACAGCCGCCCCACTGTTGTATGACTACATACTGTACAGGTTTCAACTAGAGGTCAGACAGTATCACTGGTCCAAGCGCACTCAGACAGACTGAGTGATCAGCTAGCAGGATATAGTGTCAGCGGTCAAGTACACTCACACAGGACAAACACACTCCTTCATCATGATGCCGGACGGCCACTCGTTGGCCTGCTGCACAGATTGAAACCATTGACCTTTCCGTTACCGTCAGGTCTGAAGCCACCGTGCTGCTGCCACCTCCAGCCTGCTAGTCTTATCATCACATACTAATGTGTGACAAAGTTGGGTAATGATTTCATATTAAGGGCTCCATTAAGCCCTGATGTGGTCTCAGACACCACATTAACCCTTGTGTCCCCATTATGCTGCTGCTGGGGGCGAATGTTTGGCCAAAGTATAGCAGATCTACAGGCTCAGCAACGCGTTGTGAGCGTGTAGACAGAAGGATTTAGTGGGAGGGAAAAGGAGCGTCCCTAAGTAGAGAGCCCTGAGGGACTCCGGTCATCTATGTATACAGGGTTTATGTGGTTAAAAACACAGGTTAACAGGGCGATTCAAAATTCCGTACACAAAGCATTAAACTTGTAGCGCGGAACAAAAACCTGATAAAAGGAAATAAGAATAACATAAAAGAGATTAAGAACATTATGAAAACCCTAAATAAAAGGCAGCAGTAAAGAGTCCATTGCCCATTTGGATAGCCGATACTAGTAGTGTAAATTTATGGGACACACCCACATTAATAATCTCCTCACATTACAAAGTATTTATAAACTGGAGTAGACTGGTGTCGTGTTTTCACACCACGGGTATATATTTGGGTAGGGACAATTAAGTCCTGCCACTTTTGGTGGATTGCTTAATTGTCCAGACATCCATTTTAATTATAATCAAAGATACTGTGTGGTTTCTGAAAGAAACTATTTTTTATCTGCTCCACGAGAATTAAGTCATGGTCCCGTTTTGGTCGCGTCACTTTGACCGGCTGCGTAGTAGAGCCAAGCAAATAAGCAGAACCATTAGCTTGGTGGCAGTATTGCAAAGGCAGTCCCAGTCAGACTGTGTAGGAGGCATTCATATTGTGTTAAGGTACCATCTGGTTGTCAGATAGTGTAACTTGATAAGCTTCATAATACAGACTTTGGATTTTCAAATATATTTTAAAAATCAAATTTCCACATATATTATGTGTGTTTCCACTGTACTTTGCTTTAGCGAGCAGTGCTTTTATGTCTGTTTTTAGCACCTGTGTCAGTGTTGTGGGTGTATATTTGATGTAATAGAACTGGTAAAGAAAGTCTTCTGCACACCTGAGCAGAGTTCAGCGTTGGAGGAGCATACACAATGTAATGGATAAGGAGAAGACACAACACAAGCACACTGTGTTTTATTTACAATAGCAATGTTTCGGTCAAAGACCTTCGCGTATCTACTATCTACCGGATGCTATTGGATTAAATAGTTTATATTTGACCAATACCTTTCTTTATTGAGCAAGCGACAGTGTGCGGTTGTTATTTTCTCGATAAACCTGATTCATACTCCACTGTGTGTCTGTGTTTCATGCCAAATATAGCAGATCTACAAGTTCACAACGTGTCGTATCGCTACAATAAAAAAATTATATATTTTCCTATCCATAATGGTAATCCTCAACAAATAAATGTTATCACGCAAATGAAGCAGCCAAAGGAGACAGACAGATGGGGCAACTGTTGCAGTAGATTTGTGCCATGACTTAGGCTCTGTCCCAAATCCCTCAGTCACTCACTATACTCACTACACCCTATAGGCCATACTCTGTAGGGGACTATAGTGAACTCATAAATACAAACCACATTTCAGACACTACTCAGGTCACCGTTAATGACATCATTGCTGTCACGTGCCAGATAAATGTCCAAATGTTTCATTCGGCGCTGATGATATGCACTGCAAGGGTTGTGTTAGTGGCCATAGGCTGTGCCCAACGGCCTTTCATAATGCATTGTGGGGTGATTTCATAATGTGGTGTAATGAGGCAGCTGTGTCTCAGGAGGTATAAAGCAGCCGTCCTTGAGTCTGAAGCCCTAAGTGCTCCTGATGAGCAGGTTCGTGCCTCGCATGGTTTCCTCCTCCATCATCGGTGTGTGACTGAGTGGACGTGAAATACATTGTAAAGTGTTTTCAAGAGTCTGGAAGACTAGTAGGAACGTTCACGTTCGACCACTCTGCCACCAAAATGTGGAATGCTCCGACACGTTGGAATCACTGGTTTATTTAGAAAGAATAATATATGTTATAAAGGTTTCCAAAAAAATAAATAACATTGATTAAAGATACAAATTACTTATGGATATAAAATGCATTACACAGCATGAATCTATATTGAACCAGTGGGGTTTTCTTTAGCCCAGTTAAATTATTTGTATAAATTGGCATGTGGAATGAATGAGGAAAGGAACTGATTAAAACTATTATTTCTAATAAAAAAGAAAAGAAAGGTAAAAAGGTATATTTGGTTTTCTTAGTACACAATGAAATGTTAATGTATCAGCCCCTCATCATTTAATCAAAACCAAATCCACCGCATTACAGACTGTAAAACTGTACACATACCGTGTGTGTGTCTGCATTGAATGTGTGTGTGTGTGTGTGTGTGCTCACGCACGTGTGCGTGCGTGTGCAGTGACTGTCTGCCAGGTGCCCTGTTTGTCCGCGTGTTTGAGCCTGTCCATCTATAACGTTTTACAATGTTCAACAACAAACTCCCCACCAGACAAATTAGTAACCGCTTTCTCACTCAGTCCCACCCTCTCAACAAGATTGATTTCTGGCGCACACGCACACACACACACACACACACACACACACACACACACACACAGCCTTATGTTGCAAATCACTTACAGCTTGTACAAACCAATAAATTATTCACTTCAGTTATGGGGTTAGATTTACAAGCATATGAAAATATGTTACTTTTACAACGTATTGTTATACTGTAAGGTTACTCCATCCCTGTACTGTTTGAATTATCACTTATCAAGAATTATCAACGTACGTATGGGACAACTTGACAGAAATACGTTCCGAGTAACGGAACAAATACGGCCACAGCCGTAACACATTATTATTGAAAAAATGATTGCATTTTCTTTTAAATGTTTCTGGTGCAACTGCACCAACACCTACTTTTAACCGATTAGTCAATGACTCATAATTAATAGCAATTCTATTTTTGACAAAGCAAAATACTATTTTTGACACAGCAAAATACCACGTGTGATTTTGAATACAGAATGATTCTAGTGTTTTCAGTCACATTTGAAGTCATATATATTGTATACTTTACATTACTGTTTCCATTCATTACAGCATAATGCAAATCACCTTGCAGAGACTTGAAACAAGCAGCACCAGTGAACTTTATGTCTCTTTTATTTTATTTTGATATTATGCTATTGTTTCATTGTAATGCGGTTGAAGAGTTGTAGATGCATTTCAAAAGTCTTGTCGAAAATAGTCCCTGGAGAAAAGCTTATTATTTTACAAATTAAATTAATATGGGCTGTAGAAGCAGATCATTTTAAGGTGGGTTTTATCACTTTTTGAGCTACAGTATTAGGATAAAGCTGTTTATGCTCTGTCCATAGTAATGTAAAGCATAGTATTCATGACTTGTATAGGTGCAATAATAATGGCATGGTTCTTTAAATATCAATTTATATTGATAGTATCTAATGTTGTGGTGGTAATGTAAACAGTACATAGAATAGAAGCTTGACTTGTAAAAAAGTAAATAATAATAATCAATTTCAAAATAACTTGCAATATTGGTCCATTGATTTATTTGCATTTCGTCTGTCGGGAAACCTTATTATGTAAAAAACGTGTTCCTTTTCAGAATTAAAATAAAAAAATAGCAAAGTGGTGTGTTTTGAGCTTGTAGATCTGATACTTTTGATGCATTTGTGACGCCGTTGCATGGCTGTGAATTTAGGAGAAAGCACAACAAAGTTAGAATATTATGGAGATAAGAGGTTTCTACCCCGACAGCAACTATTTAATTCCTTGTATGTCAGTTCTTCTCAATTATTTCAACCTGGAGATAAAGGCTCTAGAAAGAAAAGAAAGAAATACCGTGCCGGTTTTTTCCCATCACGACGAAGGATATTGCACGTTGGCAGTCTCAGGTACAAATTAATTTGTCAACCTGAAACTTGCCAAAAAAACCTGCCAAAATGTACAGTACGTACTGTATGTGTGTGCGTGCGTGCGTGTGTGTGTGCGTGTGCGTGTGTGTGTGTGTGTGTGTGTGTGTGTGTGTGTGCGTGTGCCTGTGTGTGTGCGTGTGTGTGTGTGTGTGTGTGTGCGTGCGTGTGTGCGTGCGGTCCCTGTCTTACCTGAACATCGTACGTGCCGTTCATCACCACCGTCCTGTGCTGCTGACCGTGGTTGTCCTGTCTCGTCTTCCCCGTCTCTTTGGCTTGGTTCCTCTGGCCCTGTCCCACCTGGGTGTCTTCAGAGACAAACAAACGAGGACTGATTGAACCATTGAATACTTCAGACACGCCTCCTCAGGAGACCTGGCTCAGATCTGATCCCATTTAAATTGGCGTTGGGAACCCGTTGCGACCGCATGCCCTCGCTGAAATCGACCCCAGGCAGGGTTCGAACCCTCAACCTTCCGCATGAGAGGCATTTAAAGCTCTATCTAACCACTATTAATCCGCGTTTTTAATACATTTTAACTTAAGACATACAGGCATTGTATGAGGATTTCAATGAATGTATCCTCTAATATGAAAAATGCAGCCTTGTAGTTTTTTCCTTTTCTTTTTTTGTATTGTCATTTTTTTTGTAAACTGCCTCCCCCTTGCCAGCCGGGGCGCCTGATGGAGGGGAAAGGAACTGGTTGGAATAACGTGTTCCTGCCACGCGCTACGTCCAACCAGGGAAACTCCCCCCTGTCAGGTGTAAAGGAGCAACTTGGACACTCAGGCATGAAGGAAGCATGAGTTCAAGTCCGTTGCTCTCCCCTTGTCCCCCATATATGGGGACTAGGTTGGTGGAGGGTGTGTAGAGCCCAGGATCACATTAGATGATTGACACAGGGGTGAAAAATGGGTTACAAAATCGTGGGATAAAAAAAAAAAATAAATAAAAAAAAGAATGGGATAGGTAACGCGTTTTGATGATGTCATTGCAAAAACATCCATGGCATGCAAAGGGTTCTGGGAAATGGAGGCATTTTTCTATTAATTATATACTAATAATATACATGTATATATATGAGTTAGGAGGGGAAAAAAAGCTTAGTGTGTGACCCCCTCCCCTCATGGCGCCCTAGAGGCAACTGCCTGCTCTGCCTATCTGTTTGAAGGAAGTAGGGAGTAAGTTATTTCCAAAATGGCGTGTGCGCATATATTATAACCCATTACCTTGGAGTGTGTGCTGGGGAGCCATGTTGTGGAGCACCAGGATGTGATGTCATTACCTTGGAGTGTGTGCTGGGGAGCCATGTTGTGGAGCGCCAGGATGTGATGTCATTACCTTGGAGTGTGTGCTGGGGAGCCATGTTGTGGAGTGCCAGGATGTGATGTCATTACCTTGGAGTGTGTGCTGGGGAGCCATGTTGTAGAGCGCCAGGATGTGATGTCATTACCTTGGAGTGTGTGCTGGGGAGCCATGTTGTGGAGCGCCAGGAAGTGATGTCATTACCTTGGAGTGTGTGCTGGGGAGCCATGTTGTGGAGCGCCAGGATGTGATGTCATTACCTTGGAGTGTGTGCTGGGGGGCCATGTTGTGGAGCGCCAGGATGTGATGTCATTACCTTGGAGTGTGTGCTGGGGGGCCATGTTGTGGAGCGCCAGGATGTGATGTCATTACCTTGGAGTGTGTGCTGGGGAGCCATGTTGTGGTAGCACCAGGATGTGATGTCATTACCTTGGAGTGTGTGC
>NC_137878.1:27545394-27547894 GCF_963924005.1 Protomyctophum bolini
AGGGCCCCGTTAGGGACATATAGGATCCCAATCTACGCTGTAAAACCGTGTTAATTTAACATTGAAGAGAGTAAAAATGTACCCTTTACAGGTCCATTTGGGTCTCTTGTGTGTCTTTTACGTTCCACTTTGTACACTCCTGGAGTTATAGACCCAGAGGACCAGTAAAGGCGCCAACTGGTTCCCATCTATCCATCATTTAGCCGGGGAACCCCCCTGAAGGACCCCTGGGGGTCCCGGACCGCACATTGAGAACTAGTGGATCAGGGCAGTGATTCCCAATTTTCCGAGCAAGGACACCATGTGAAAGCAATTAACCACATGAACTCTAGCTAGCATCCCTATTCTATGCCATAAATTATGCAATCATTTGGCGAAAATGGAGAAACATTTGCCAGAAATAGCCAGACAAGCTTTGCAACGAGTCATTGTGGGCTTGTTCATCTCAGTCAGCACAGATTGAGCAGTTCAATCTGTCAGCACCACATGCCCTAAACGTGTGGTGTTGTTGTTACTGGAAATAAACACAGAAGCACCCGGCAGCAAGAGGACAAAGGGTCATTTTAATATTTGTTCTAACTCTACTGATATCATTTGAGATCACTTTCAGAATGATTTGATGAATGCCCATTAACCCATTTAGGGCCGAGGCCGATTCTAAAAAATATGTCTTCCAAATCTGAAAATATGTAGTGCTAATAGCAGATCTACAAGCTCATAGCGCGGCACCTTAGGGTTTAAGATCTACAAGCTCATAGCGCGGCACCTTAGGGTTTAAGATCTACAAGCTCATAGCGCGGCACCTTAGGGTTTAAGTGGTCAAGTCTCCTTTTGTTCACTAAACGGGACTTCCTGGATCAGTGTTCACTGGAATGGTTGGAGTATGCTTCAGTGAATCACTAGTCTCACACAGACAGACAGACAGACAGACAGACAGACAGACAGACAGACAGACAGACAGACAGACAGACAAGTGTGGATTTAGAAAAATCACTGATCACTGCAATCTCTCTCTTAATTAAAATGAGCATCACAGAGAGAGAGAGAGAGAGAGAGAGAGAGAGAGAGAGAGAGAGAGAGAGAGAGAGAGAGAGAGAGAGAGAGAGAGATAGAGAGCAGCGTAACGATCCAGTTATTTCTCCTCTTATTAAAAAAGGACATTATGAGCAGAGACAGAAATGGCTAGAAATGAGAAGTGAGGACGAATAAGAGGATGAGGGCATGTCTCCTCAGAGAGAGAGACCTTTACCTCTAACAGAGAGAGAGAGAGAGAGAGAGAGAGAGAGAGAGAGAGAGTCCACGGGTAGAGTGAAGAAAGGCGAGCATGAAGACGGATAGTGAGAATGGAGAGAAAGCACACATTTTCTTTCATTAAAAGAAAAACTAAGGATCAGAGACAGACAGACAGACAGACAGACAGGAAAGGGGGATATGAAGGGGGTAGATGTGGAGGGAAAAAAGAGAGGGAAGATGACGAGATAGGGCTCTTAGAGATAAAACTATTTTCTTAATTAAAAATGAAAAAACTTGAGTGAGGTGGAGAGAGAGAAAGAGAGAGAGAGAGAGAGAGAGAGAGAGAGAGAGAGAGAGAGAGAGAGAGGGGCTGTGTGGAGAAGGGAGTAAAGGCAGGAGGTAGCAGATAAGCTCCACACCCCCCCTCTCTCTCTCTCTCTCTCTCCCCCCCTCTCTAAAATAACCAGAGGACTTCCAGTCCACAGTCCACAGTGTGTTTTCTATAGAAACCCTCCATGAATGTGCCAGCCACTTCAACAATGGAAAAAGCACCCAGCCATTACTACTGTATAGCCCTGCCATGGAAGAGAGGCTTTTAGCTCATATGGTGCTTTGACACACACACTCACACACACACACACACACACACACACACACACACACACACACACACACACACACCCCTCCCCACCTCTGCCCCCCACATCGGAGAGTGTACTGCTTCCATCGGCTGATAAAATGAATGGAGGGAGGGAGGGGCTTAGTTGTGGCTTAGTTGTTAATTTTGACCTAATGTAATAACATTACCCCATGTCTGACTTCATGTCCTGCCCCTGAGAGAGGTTTCCCTTCTCTCTCTCCAGATGTAATTTGGTTTAAGATGGGACTGACGTCTGGAGCTGTTGTCAGTGCACACGCACACGTGTGTGTGTGTGTGTGTGTGTGTGTGTGTGTGTGTGTGTGCGCACGACATGCACGCGGCGTGAGCAGCTTCTAATTTGGCCAAAGGCTACGCTGAGTTGAACTGTACTCACAGTAATCAGAAGAATAATCAACTGACTCTGTGTCACGGTAAATTGAGCCTTGCTTAACCACATTAACCCTGTGCTGACGTAACCGTCATTCTGGGCAAATTTCCCCAAAAAACTTTTAGACATATTCAAAATGTTTGTTTTTGAACATTTTCAAAAACTGAAAATAGCAGAGCTATAGAAGCAGAGTACGTCGTCTCTCTGTCCAGTGGAAACCTCATTATGTCCAAAACGGT
>NC_137878.1:27555394-27567894 GCF_963924005.1 Protomyctophum bolini
GAGGCCTCTTGTGTCAGAGCGTATTGATTGGCTGCAGAGGCATCAGAAACGGTAAAGCCGCGTACACTCAGGACACGCCCGCGTTAACGCGCCCCTCGCCGTAAACTGTCAAATTGTCCGAAACGCCTAAGGCTCTTGTGCGCTCTTGAGCACACAGATCGAACGCACTCCGAACTAAATCTGTCAAACTGTCGCAATCCGTTTGAGCTCCGCACACTCGGGAGGTGCAAATCTAACGCCTCCCGCCCGAGAGACACGAAACATCTGACACAAATGTATTTCTTATTCCCCCCATATCTCTTTATTTAACTTTGTGTCTCTAGATCTTATATAGGCTGCAGCGGGAAATGAATGGAGACCTGTTGTCGGTCGATCTCCAGCAAACTGATCTTGTGATTGTGCAAGTGTCTGGGATGAGTGCATGGGTTGACACCATCACCATTGCTGCCCGACTGCCCGGGGCAAGTAAATAAAACATTCCCGTTTTCTTTCAGGTAGCCCGACGAGCAAGTGCGTTTGAATGGGGAAGCAACCGTATTCATTACATATAGTATTGGTTATTGAAAGAACAAATTATGCTATACTGTTAACAGTTGCACTAATTTACAAAGTGACTTGACAGTTAGAAATCCCTTCGATGATTTAGACCAGAGCAACACTTTGTCCATTTGTTTCACATGTAAATACATTCTTGGCCCTCGGAAGAAGCTCAAATAATACAATAAAATAACAGAAATCTCCAGTAGTTCTCCTAAAAGTGATGTTCTCCTGATTCATATGACGTGGGTAGTTTATGACAGCAGAAGAACTAATGAAAATAAAGCAATGTTAACTGATGATATTTGTCACATTAAGTGACAGGAAACAGACATCAGACAGATTCTGATATTTGCGTTGTGCAGTCGGCCACAGTTTTTACACACAATTCAAATAAAAACCTGCGGAACCACACAAGATGCATCTTTTCTTCCAGCCAATCACAGCCAATCCATGGCCACTTTGATGAGCCAATTGACTAATTGCCTACACTTTCATTTCATGGCCTGTATGTGCACCACCAGGCTCGCAAAACCCTCGTCCAACCCCCCCTCCCCGAGTAGACAGATGACGTCAGGCTCGCGAAAGCCGGCGCCCAGGAAAGCACGGCCTGACTCTTTCTTGCTCGTCTGAACTCCATTCATCCTCAGAATGTGCTCTCTCATCTTCCCCTCTCTCCATCTCTCTCTCTCAGCTGTACTGGCGTGAAAGTGTTAACAGATAACATATCATATCATCTAAGAGAACAGCGCAGCCATAAAACATCACAATGGAATGATTAGAGCAAATGTGACGAGACATGAAGAGGGAAATATAAGTCGAGGGGAACAATTAGTTGTTTCATCTCTCTCTCGCCCCCCCTCTGGTTCTCTCTTTCGTCGACCCCCCACTCCATTCTGTTGTCTGTCGCACAGTGAGATGGATCCACACCCCACAGAGAGGGAGACAGAAGAAAGAGAGAGATGGATGGCATTCTGACAGAGACAGAGAAAGAGACTGAGACAGACTGACCCTAGAAAGAAATAACTGTTCGGAGGCGTAAACTTTTCTCTCACTTCTCAACAATGTTTTTCTGTCCTCCCCCTCTTTTCTTCTCTCCCCTCCCCCCCTCTTCCCCCCTCTATGTCTCTCTTTCTCTTACCCGTGTGAGAGGATGGGGGGGGGGGGGGGGGGGGGGGGCTGTGTGTAGCGGAGGCTTGAGACCCAACCACTTCCTGCTAACTTCCTGTGATCAGAGACGGAGGTTTCTGGAGACAACCAAGAGCTCTCTCACACAAACACACTACTAGGCCAGGCCCAATGCAGTATACATTATTGGCCAGACTGAATATCGGTCAGAATTTGACTTGACTTTTTTTATTAATGAGATTGTAGATTGGCTATTTCAGAAGATTTTTTGAATAGGGCTTTTATCTATCAAAATGTTTCTTTTTTTTGTGCTTATTCAAAAATCGAAATCTAATAAAAACTTTCTGCTGCCACAGATGTAGGACGTGTAAAACTGCACACAGAAAATAGATAAGAGATAAATGAGATAAGGGCAAGCGATCAATTGCGATTAGATTAATTAGATTAGGCAATATGCAGTTTGACACGATCTGACGCTGTGTTGATTTTGCGAAACACTGAAATCCACAGTTAATTAACCTAGAAGTGACCTGTCATTAGCCCCGACAGTCCATTCAAACTGTCACTCTGTCAGCTCCAACACACTGGAGCCAAAGAAGAATAAAAATACACTCCGCCCACCCACCCACACACACACACACACCCACACCCACACACACACACACACACACCCACACCCACGCATGCACGCAAACAATGAGCAGAAGTGATTAAATCTCAGTGTTCATTGTGAAATGTTGAGCAATGCTGCAGCATCATAGCAAATGGTGTGTGTGTGTGTGTGTGTGTGTGTGTGTGTGTGTGTGTGTGTGTGTGTGTGTGTGTGTGTGAGTGAGTGTGTGTGCGCGTGCCCACTTGCAAATGCTTGTCAATGAGTGGAGAGAGATGGGGAGAGAGAAAGAGTGATAGGAGAAACATAACACACTAGTGCTTACTCTTCTGTGTCGATGCTAACTCTCTCCTACTTTCTCACACACTTGTTTATGGCGGCAGATGCGCTCTGCCCCAGACGTGCACGTCTGGGGCACTGGTGCACTGTCATAGGGGCTAATTACAGGCATGCACACACGCAAACGCACGCACACACACACAGAGATGAAGGATGAGGGACACTGAGACAGTTTAGAAAGCCTTGGGGCTTGGTCTGAGCTTTCATTTCCTCCATGGTGCATAACAACACACACACACACACACACACACACACACACACACACACACACACACACACACACACACACACACACACACACACACACACACACACACACACACACACACACACACACACACACACACACACACACACACACACACACACACACACACACACACACACACACACACACACACACACACACACACACACACACACACACACACACACACACACACACACACACACAGTTATGAGATTTTCACCCTGCCCGAAGGGAGTGGAGAAGGCAGAAAAGTAGCTGTTATGGAATCAGGGCAGAATCCCATTCTACAAGCAGGCACTGATGTATAGTGAACATTTACAGGCAGAGAGGCTGGACAACAAAGCCCTCCGCGGCAGACAGACAGATAAAGTACAGCCGTATCTAATCTCACCAGCAAAAAGAGCCACGAAAGAATCCTTTTTTTAACGACAAGCACCCTGGTAAGCACCGACTGCAACGGTAGAATGGTAAACCAAAGTTGTAGGAGCAGCAAAGCACAGCCAACTCACCGATCTACTCAAGCAGCAATCTGTCTCCTGTAGATGACTGAGAAGAAAACGCCTGGATTATGATGTCCTTATCATGGTTGTGTGATGCTTATAATTGATACCACGTGACAGCTGAGCCGGGTGGCTCAATAGAGGCTGTTTGTGGTTTTGTTACTGTTTGTTGTTGCACTGTTAGATGCATTGTTATTGGAATTGCTGTGGAAACCCTTTTCCCATACCGAGAGGAGAACACACACTAGTCGGTGGGACACAATAGGCCTGGGGATTTGCCTTTATCGCGGCAATAAATCACTGTTTACCGATGGTATGACGGAATTGAGCTAAAAAGTAGTTTTGAATTAAATTGAAAAAATATATAATAATAATATATAAGGGGCGCAGCAAGCAGCCTGCTCACTCCTCATGCATCGAAGGAAGCATGTGCTCTGTTCGGGGCTCTCCCCAGGTTGGCAGAAGGAGAGCAGCGCCCAGGATTACAGCTTAGGCAAATTGGCACCGGATGAAAAATGGGTTACAAAATCGTGGGATAAAAATTGCGGTTAGAATTGCGGTTATGAACTCGATACTATGGCATGCTTTACACAACCGCAGTTATTGCAATACAACAAAAGGTTTCATATTGATATTACCTTTGGAAGTAGATCGAAGTCAACCTGAGGATGAACAATTAATACAACTAATCGATCACAAAGAGGACGAGACGGTGTTAATTTAACTCAGACAGGTTACAAATAGACCAAATGGACCTTCCATTTGTATACACTCTTTCCAAATGGCTAAATGAACATGGCTACATCCCTCTGTCCATTACACTTGTACCTTTAAGTGCACATATAAGCGTGCCAAACACACAGGCACGCACACATACACACAGCAGGGTGTCCTGTGTGAGGGGAAGTTGTGGGTTGTTGCAACATCAGAGTTGGAGATAACAGCTTGTTCACACACACTTGGGCCCTGTCCACACTCCACGCACACGCACACACACACACACACACACACACACACACACACACACACACACACACACACACACGCACACAAGCAGCAGAGATTTTCTAATATTGGTGAAAATGTGAGTAGCACTAAATCACGTGAATTCCCCAACGAAAAGCAGCAGTGTTGCTTTCAACTCAGTCAGTCCAGTTGTACCATGCAGTGTGTATGTGGTGTAAGGCTGTCCCCGAACAAGGTTCGAACCTTCGCTCGTTAGGGTTGGCACTTGAATCTTAATTAATGGCCTTGAACCAATCGTATTTTTCGAAAATATATCTCGGCGAGAATGCAATATGCATATCAAGAGTACTATGTTCATGTTGTGTTGACATGTTACATCTTTAGATGTTATTAATAATCAGGGGGGCATTTCAGTTGTAAACAAGCTACTATGACACTTTCCCTGTACGTGCTCGTAGCGCGCCACTCGGTGGTGCGCTATGAGCTTGTAGATCTGCTATTTTTCAATGGCTAAATCATAACATAATGCTAACACCAAAAGGGGTTCCCGTGCAAAATGGGTTAATGTACATTTTCAAAGGCATGAGGTTGAGACCGTGCCAGCCTGCTTGGAGGGCGCCTTGCTTCACCCTGTCTTTCCGGTTGTGTCACTGTGTCTGTGTGTGTGTGTGTGTGAGGTTAGACCAAGTGCACCTCAATCAGGCCAGTATATACACCTCAAGTAGGTCAGCCTGTATATGGCCTAAATAGTAGCATATCCACTACACACTGTTAATTTATCCATTTGTAACTCTCAGAGGAAAATTAACACTTCATTCATAATGCTCTCTTGGCTCTCTGTGTCTCTCTCTCTCACACACACACGTAATACCAAAGCCATTGCATCCTTAATCACCTTAATCATCTGTGGCTCTATAACAGTACTCCACCCTCACCCTCTCTCTCTCTCTCCCTCTCTCCCTCTCTCTCTCTCTCTCTCTCCCTCTCTCTCTCTCTCTCTCTCTCTCTCTCTCTCTCTCTCTCTCACACCATTCCTTTTGTCTGATCTCTTTGATCTCTGCCCAGCGGATGAGTCACATCATTAACTAGACATGTCCTCGATCAGCCCCCGCGGGAAATGTTAAAGTTCTGCTAGTGGATTTTGTTTTTTCTCCTGCGAAACAAGCCATAATTCTTCATCGGTCTTTGTTTTGTACAGATCTATACAGATCCCCAATAACACAAAGCAGAAGGCAAAGATCATCAGCGTGTTTATAAAACATTTTCCTGTTGGCACTTCTTGTAATATGTAATCTTTCTCTCGCATACATAAAACGTGGATTAATGTAAAATAAAATCTCACGACTGACAAAATATTTGTATGGTCCTGAAATCACAAAACCTATCCTTTTCAACCTTTGCTTTTATACGAAATATCCAAGACTATTAACCATTTGGCCGCTCGGATAATTTAAAGAATGATTACTACATGCCAGGATATCCCCCCGTTCAACCCTTATTTTGAACCCTTATCCAAAACACTGCGACCGGAACCAGATGTTGACTGAATTAGGTGTTGATCTCTCACTAGCTAATGTGATGAGTAGTACAGGCCGGCCCCATTACAGCGACTGCTATGCTCCGTGCAATAAGCCTTGTTTTGACCAGAAATGCCACCTGGGACGAGGAATTGGAGATAAAAGCCACTGAAAGCGTGCATGCGCACGTGGGTGCACACCAGTGCGCATGCGTTGTCAAAATGTATTCTGCGCTGTCAATCAAACGCCGGGAAGCGATTCTGCGTACCAACAGCTGGGGCCGCAGAATTATTATTAGAATGATTATATTGGCCAGAATACTAGTAAATTCTGTGGCGAGAGCATTTCCCACCGACTGCCACTCAAAGTGGCCACTGGCCAATCACAGCACAAGTCTTGCACAAGTGCACCGGCCATTGTGGCCAATCACAGCGCGTCCTTACTCAAACGAGGGAGGATTCCATGCTGCTCGCTGCTGGGAGGAGGGCGGTTGACAGGAGGATAGGAGTGTTTACTACTGAGAAAACCTGACACAAATGGTTCGGCTTCTCCGTTTCAGATGTGGAGCAAACTAGTCCCCGGTGTAAAAGTTGTAAAAGGGGTTGCTTTGGATGCTTTGCACTCTTCCCATTCGCCGCTGTGCTTGTGTTTGTTTTCCGGGTGCTGGTGCACGATGCACCAGCACCCGGCACACAGCCTAGGCACCGGTCACCGACTTTTCGCAGGTACAGGTTTTAGTTCCGACATAGAGGAGTGGGAAGAGTTTAAACTGCATTGCAAACTGGCACTGCTGCTGCACAACATGAAGCTTATCAACACAGTGTCCCGACATACTGTCCCTTATTATCGTAAAGTCGGGTAGTGTACACTGTTTATTTTTCACAGAGGAGCCATGTGTGTCTGACTGTACGTCACCTCGGCTAAAAACAAAAGGGAAGCCTGACGTATGCTTTGCCGTACGACGTGTCTCATGTTAAAATAAATAGCTGATCTGCAAGCTCACAACGTGTCACCTCCGCAACACGTTGTGAGCTAGTAGATTGGCTATTTAAATAATAAAATAAAAAAGTGTCTAAATATTGCTTTGATGCTCATATTATCTAGAGTTGCAATACCCTCCATTGACTCCCCACTCATCCAGTAAATAAAAAGTTATTCATGCATCCCTCTTTCATCCATCCAGCGAGACGGGTCGCCGCATTTTGGGAACACCAAGTAACTTCTCCAGGTGCTCCTCTGAGTACTAGACCAGAAAAGTTGTGTGCAGCCCTGGCTAACAACAGATTATACAACATTTATGGTTTAAATTACATTTTTCGGCGGGGAAAGTAATCCGATTTTTGTGGAAGATGCTTCAGAACATATTGCTAGCTTGACCACTTCTAATGCTCTAATAGCATTGTGAGCTTGTCCATCTGCGATGGAAGCTTTCCCCACATTAACAGAAAACACTAGTATTGAGCCCTTTGGTTTACATTTAAACCAAAAACGGTGTCATCGTCCTCAGACAAACCTGAACATCAGCGATCAGCAAAGAAAGAATGTCACGCACACGACTCAATTGTTGTCAACTTGTCCAATGCCCGCTTCTTATCTCTCAATCACTCACAGTTAATTATCCGGTATCGCGTTGCTATCTTATGATTACAAGCTTCATTTACAATTTACATTCCACTTGTGCATTTGCAGCCAAAAGAAAACAAACTAAAACCATATACAGTATATACAAAAGAAACAACATCCCTTTGTATTTTAACTTGACAAACTGGCCATGCCACATATCTCCAGATACAAGCTTTATACAGAGGCAATTTCTAAAATAGCACATTCACATAGTGTGTGTGTGTGTGTGTGTGTGTGTGTGTGTGTGTGTGTGTGTGTGTGTGTGTGTGTGTGTGCGTGTGTGCGTGTGTGTGTGTGTGTGTAAAGAGAGCCATCAAGGAATAGAGAGATGGGAACAGATGAAGGTACAGTATAGGAAACAGAGAAAGCAGGAGAGGTGGATTCATTGCCTTAAAAGCAGCTCTGAGTCAAACACTGTGATAAGAATCACCAGACGGCACACACACACACACACACACACACACGTGCGCACAGACACACACACACACACACACACACACACACACACACACACACACACACACACACCCACACGCACGATCCATGGATCGTGTCTTTGAACATCTGAAGAGATAAGCGCATAAGAATTGTGTTATTCAATTATGTGTGTGCACGTGTGTGTGTGTGTGTGTGTGTGTGTGTGTGTGTGTGTGTATACATGTGTGTGTAAGAGAGAGAGAGAGAGAGAGAGAGAGAGAGAGAGGGAGGTCGGGACAGTGTGAGATGAAAGGGGAATGAGATTCTTTCCACCTATCTGTCACTTCCTCTCCCTCTCTCTCTTGAATTTCCTTCACTTTCTTTCAACATCCACGCCATTCGTCCCAAGATGTAATCAATCATTTAAAAAATCCTATGACGATCTATCACGAACTTTTGTGAGCCACAATTACATCATTAATTTCCTGGCCCATCAATTCCTGTCCATTTGCATCTACAGTATGCCAACCGTTCATATAGCAACAGAATCAGACAAAGTATTACGACTAATTTCCTCAGCCTGATATCGGTCGCTCTCGCATGCAATCCGGGCCCTGATGGCGACCTTGGTTTACTTTTCATGTCAATAAATCAAGCTTTAGCTCTTGACTTTTATCGCTCTTGACAAGAGCGATTGTATTTCAAGAGCAGGGGATGTGTGACCGGTCGCTTCGTTGGTGCCTCAGTCAGTAAAAGTGTACCACAAAGACACAGGCCTGCTCGTGGCCTCAGGAGGCCAAACACACAGGCCTGCTCGTGGCCTCAGGAGGCCAAACACACAGGCCTGCTCGTGGCCTCATGAGCAAGTGGAATTGTGATGACACAAATAAATGAGCAGACAAAATTGGAACTGGAACACAAACAATTAAGCTGATAAATGGCTATTTCTCCTGACTGGCTGAAATTTTGTCACCTACCTAAAAATGTATTTTCTGTTTATTGAAGAGCTTGAGAGACAGGGCTGTATTTTGCGTGTCTTAAGTACCAGGTCTTATTACTTAACTAAACATCTGGAGGCGTGGTCAATGCTCTTTGGCCACTCAGAATAGCCATCACGCCTCCAGGTCTTAAGTTAAGTAATAAGCCCAGGGAGTCCCCTGTTACTGAACAAACACTCTAAAGCAATGATTATTAAAATCGTGAAAATGTGGAGCAAATCTTTGAATATATATTCTTTCAATCACAGCGGACGTTTTTAACTCAAATCTTTGCTTCTGGGAAGGTGGGGGTCCCTGGAACAACATATTTTCAGATGGGGGTCGACGGCCAATTACATATATTTTTGGGGGTCCTTGACATGTAATGTTAGAGAACGACTCAAAACATCTGAATGTCGGGATTTAGAAGGCATTTAAAGAATCGTCCTCAGGTCTAAATGCCTGGGTAAAGCATTGGAGAGTGAAGGGCAATCCATTGGGCGAGTTCAGTTATCCCTCCTCCACACATCCACATATCCTGAACCTGCTCAGTATAGAACGTTGCAGGGAATGAAAAAATAAATAATAAATAAATCATCTTCTCTCATGGGGGCCCCTGCCCCGACAACAAATACTTTCCAAATGGGGATCAGCGGCCCGAATACCTACCTCAATTTGACACGTTTTGAGAAGCACCGAGCTAAAAGACAGAAATGGACATGCTGTCTATGTTTGACGGCTGTGTGGAAGTGGTTTATTTATGTATTGAACTGCTCAAAGTACCACCACAGTAACCCTCCAGGCATCCACCAGGACACCCTCTAGTGGCATTATCTCATGACCAAGTCATTTGTCCCCCCCCACCCTCCCCCGCATGCCTGCACACACACACACACACACACACACACCTTGTGTTTCTCCATCTTCCTCCTCTCCTCCTCTTCATTCCCTCTCTACCCCGGTCCTGTCCTATTATGGACATAACACCAGTGTGGCTGTCAGGACAGCTAAAGGTTTGATTCACTGTGTGTGTGCGTGCGTGCGTGCTGTGTATGAGTGTGTGTGTGTGTGCACGTGCGAGCAGGCACGCGCGCGAGTGCATGCGATTGTGTGTGTGTGTGTGTGTGTGTGTGTGTGTGTGTGTGTGTGTGTTAGATAGCAGATAAGAGCCATATATAAACAGTACTTGAAAGCAGAAATGTAAATGTTTACAAGTCACAGCAGAAGACACGACCATATCAAGATACAAGCGAGAGAGAGAGAGAGAGAGAGAGAGAGAGAGAGAGAGAGAGAGAGAGAGAGAGAGAGAGAGAGAGAGAGATGGGGGGGTGAGGAGGGAGAGAGGAGAGAAGGAAAGCGTGAAAGATGAAAGTAGAGAGTTCACACCAGGAGAACTAGCAGAGACCACAGACAAGTCAGACTCCAGTCATCAGTATAGCTTAGTGGAAAGGCTGAACGACTCACAGCTTGTACAAGCTGTGTTGTTATTTATATAGGCCTATGGCACTTCTTCCAAATTGTTTTCATCACTTCAATCAAGCTCTGCTGAACACATTATACAAAAAAACACCTGCTTCGTAGTAGAAGTTTTTTCTTTTTTTCTTTTTACTGTGCATAATTTTGTCAATGCCTTCTCATTGTTCACTCCTTGCAGATGCTCGTCTCATTTTTGAGGGGCGCCTCCAATGCAATGGCTTACATCATATGGCAGCCAAGTCTATGGACTTTGGATGTTTGTTACTTTAGAACACTAAACGTGATGTGATGTGTCAGCCATGGAGCCTTCTTTAAACAGACGTTACCATGCGACCCCCCCTAGAAACCTTATTTCTAAGGTTTTAAATGGGCTTGCACCTCCTCCACTGAGCCAGTTCATAGGGTGAAGGCAACGTGTTGGAAAGTCATCAAGGACACTACCAGCGGGGACTGTATTGTATTGTATTGTATTTACATCTAGGTCAATTGAAGCCTATTTTTTTACACTACACTTACTGCCATTGCCGGAGTAATGGCAATTGCGCTTTTATAGTGCATTCGAGCCTGTCTTAGATCGTCGTTGCCATAATAATCCATTCTGTTTCTTTCAATCGCCTGTATCTCCTATTCCTAAACAGCGTTTCTTTGACGACACAGAGCCGACGATGTGGAGCTCTCCAGGTTTGGATTCATATTGTAAACAAGGCCTCCCCCGGCTCCCTTCAGCGCCCTAGGTTAATTCCACTTCTGGTAGTGGAAATGTGGCTTTTCAAAATAAGAGCTCGACTGGAAAAAATGCTGGCTGTGAATTAGATCCTAATTCTTCAATAAATGCTATAGCGCTGTAAGGGTTAAGAGAGTCCAGCAACTATTTGACTTTCAAATTCATCCTTATGAGTCGGATTAAAGCAAAGCAAACTTGTAATTTATCAGGTCAATTTGTCACTGGTGTCTTTTTTTCCCCTCCTTTCTTTTTTTCACCGTCTCTATGTTTACTTGTCTTGCGTTGATATGTCTGTTTTGTATCAGCCCTGTTAACAGCCTGCTCACAGTGCTCAGGGACACATGGAAATGTGCTCTTTAACTCGGACTCATTTACATGGATGTGAAATCTCTGTCGCTGGTAAATAAATAAATACATCATTTTGTCAAGGCAAGGCATCCTCATCGTCTCTGATCAATTATCATTACATTTATTTTATGTTATTCCATTGATGATGATCATTTCTGTACTTTACAGTTTCACTTTCATGTGTTCCATGTAAAGAGCTTTTTACATGAATCTTCTCATCTGGGGGGGGTCCCTTTGTTTAAATGTTGGTCTACAGGCTAATATGAGTCAACGTGGGGGTCCTTGTAATAAAACGGTTTGAGAAAGACTGCTATAAAGTTTCTTCCCAGACATAATCCGTCCATTATTGAAATCTGCTGTTGTTGCTGCTGCCTGTGATCACCTGAGATGAACTGACGGGAGGAGCAAGCCTGAGAACGTTAATAGAATACTGTAGTGTGTAAATGCCCCATTATTATAATATAATCTTGCAATGTGTTCATGTTCAAAATAATCTGTTAAAATAATCTTATAAAGTTATCCTGTAATGTGATGCTACCAGATTCATCATCATTTAAATAAAAAATAAAAAATAAAAAGTTTGTATCCAGCCAAAATAATTAGTCTGATTAAGTCCACTTAAGAAATTATTTACCGTACAGCACAACGATGTCACACAAAAACAAGCAAAAATAGCCGATCTACAAGCTCACTGCATGTCGTAGCGTGCCGAGGAGTTGTAAGCTTGTAGATTGGCTGTTTTCATTATTTTCGGTAAATGTTCATTCAAAGATCTGATCAAAATCGATTCGTTTTTTTTAGAGATGTCCCGATACTGTATCGTATCGGATCGGCCCTTATTGGTCATATCGGTATGGGTGAATATGCCAGTCTAACCACCGATCCGACACAGGGGTAAGGGGTTGACACTATAACAGTCTAACCACCGATCCGACACAGGGGTAAGGGGGTTGACACTATGACAGGTAAATAAAATGTTGGGACATGTGGAGTTTGCTTTGGAGTTGCCCAAACTATTATATAAACTAAGTACACATTTGAGTGAGGAGTCTGCTATAAACACAACACGACATATATACGTAGCTAAA
>NC_137878.1:27572894-27577894 GCF_963924005.1 Protomyctophum bolini
CAATTAGGGTTTAGTTGCATAAGCCAGTAGGAGGAGCAGGAACCAGGTCTTAAAGGGATCTTGTTTAAACACCCGCCTCAAGGTCAGGAGAAGCCTGAAGGTTGTCCTCGTTGATATGGTCCCTGTCGGGTGGAAACCTCATACGGTATGTCCAAATGTAGCTTTTCAGGATTTTAACTAAGAAAATATCATTAGCTCTGCTTCTTTTGATGCTTAAAGGTCCTTTCAAATGGGCAGCGATGAACGCAGACCTTGTCGTCTGGATCAATGACAGGTCTGCTCAAGATCTGCTCTAGAGGGGCGCGACAAGTGACAACAGAATCCAGGTCTGGTGAGTCGCGGGCGTGTGAACGAAACGAGCACGTGTGACAATTTCACGGGGCCGCGCCCACGTAAATACACTTGCATTGTTGCCCCTCGATTTCTCCGCAAGTACAGAAAAAAAACGCATGTTAAATCACTGCCTGTTTGAAAGGCACTTTAGTCACTACACCACAACACCTCATACTACGATGTCACACTAAAGTTTAGTGTGACATCGTAGTATGAGGTGTTGTGGTGGTGGCTCAGGGGTAGAGTGGCTGGATGGTAACCGCAAGGTTGCCAGTTCGAACCCGGGCTCCCCCAGAGTTAGTGTTGAAGTGTCCTTGAGCAAGACGCTTAACCCCTAATTGCTCCTGATGTGCTGATTGGTGCCTTGCATGGTTTCCGCCGCCATCGGTGTATGAATGTGTGCGTGAATGTGGGTGAATGTAATGCACAATCTATGTAAAGCACCATAGAATATGGAGATAGGAGGTTTTCTGCCTGACAGCAACGCTATCTTTGGCTGATTCGAGGTCTCTCTCTCTCTCGTCATCCCTTTACGTTCTCCATGTCTCTCTCTCTCTCCATTGTAAAAACAGCTGTGTTCCTCACAATGTGGGACGTTTCATGTCGAATCATGGATAATGGCCTCTGAAAGGATTCAGGAGTCCGTTTCAACATTGTTTGTTATTACAGTCAAAAGCCAAGCGGGGGGGGGGGAACTCAAAACATGTGTAGTGGGCCTCGTCCTGGCCAGGTTGACTCACTCCACTGCTGAATTATTATGATCAAATGCATGTCCTAATTCACAACTTCTGCAGAACATGATGCGGCAATAAAGTGAGCGTGATAGCGAGGAAGAAGACTCATGGTATCTGACTCACAGCGTGCACATCGGAAAGAAACCAAGGAGTCATTACAGTGGAATTTCATTAGTCGATTCTTTTAGCCTCCACCCTTACTGCTCATGCTTAATAGCACAACAAAAGATATCTCGATCGAGGTTGGCATAGATTGTTTTAAAATACTTTTTTTTCAAAAGAGTAACATGCCTAAAAGGTTTAGGCATAAGGGGTAAGGTGGCACACAAGATATAGGGCCCCCCCGGGGCGCCTGCTGCTGGCCAAGCGGTCCATCCAGACGCATGCCACATGTAGGCTTTGGCCTGACGAGTTCGAGTCCCGTTCATGACGACCTTTGCTGCATGTCTCTCCCCTTCTCTCTCTCCCACTTTCCTGTCATTCTTCACTTGATACTATCAATAAAGGCAATAGCCAAAAACAAATCTAAAAAAAAATCTCTTGGGGTGCACACTCAGATCCGACACACCAAAGGTCCGAAGTGCGGGGACATGCGGTGCGATGCAAAAATGCGATGGTCCGTGCTTGCGGTTATGGTTAGGTTAGGGATTGAGGTTTCGGATCAATAGTATGTCGGAACTAAAGCCTGTACCCCTTGGAATCCCATAGCCCTACCCCAATCTCTTTGCCGAAAATAGTGAAATTACATACCGCAAATGTTCCACCCAGAATAGCTCGAAACGTGATGCTTCGCGGCGCATTTCGAGCTTGTGGATCTTCTACTTTTATGATCGTAAGGCGTTAATTTGCGAGGGAAAAAACTACAAAAGTGAAAATCTGTAGATAAGAGTTTTCTGCCCGACAGTGCCAGTATCTGTACGTACATTAGAATATGTAGAAATGTAAAGCACTACAAATAGCTACACACCCAACTGCCAGTCAGAGTTGTTGACATTATACAACTATTGTTTAGTGGCTTATAAAGCTTACAAAGCAACAGAGGCAGGTTGAAGCGAGTTACCTCCTCTCATATGCTCATAGAATCATGTCATTCAAACCATGTGCGGGCTCTCTTTTTAGATTGTTGAAATGTCCGTAAACTCAATCTAAATATTGTGTTTTGGTTGAGCCAATCATCGAGTGTATAACCGTGTTGAATTGTAAGCCTACGTATTGTCTGTCTGATCTGTCAACATACTGTAAAAAATAAAACAGTAAAGAGAATTATAGAAAAAAGTATAACTTGCGTAATGCAAAACAGACAAAAAAATAATAAAAAAGACACGCACAAACACACATGGGTGGAATTAAGGCTGCATCACAAGTAGAACGCACGCACGCACGCACACACACACACACACACACACACACACACACACACACACACACACACACACACACACACACACACACACACACACACACACACACACACACACACACACACACACACACACACACACACACACACACAATACCTTGCGGCAATTTATGGCATTAACTCACACCGGCGCTGACCATATATCACTCTGCCTTTATGCTGCTGACTGGAAGTCTTGTCAGGGTGAGGTTAATTGGTCTAAATTAATATTCAGGAGCTTATTAGCATTTTAAGACTTTAAAGGGCATAAAGTAAGTAAGTTCTGGAGCTTAAATAAAAAATGTAAGCGGGCTGTAAAGGAATGAAAGAAACAAAAACACCGCTGCTGCTCCTAATTATCTGCACAACTGCAGGTCTCCACTGTCTGGAGATGTTGCAGCATCAAAGCTTTAACATGAGTTTAGGAGGTATGGCTGAGTGATGTGAACTAAATAAAATATCACAAAGATTTCTGTCTCTTTTTATCGATATTCACGGAGACCGTATACTCAACTCCAGCACAAATATTACTTGGCTGCAATTGAAGTAGTTTGCTCTATCAAATTTGTACCCGAGTTAAAAGACGCGAGGAAATGGTTTCTTCTAAGCTTAGCTCAGAAACCAGAGGTGTGGTGCTTTTCAACCAACCAGACAGCCCAGTCACGTCGAGCAATGGAATAAAGGAGTTCTCATTTTCAAAATGAGCTTTTGTAGAAGTGGTTAAATCATAGAAATGTAGGGGAGTCAAAAGTACAATATTTATATAAGTAAAATACACACATATACTCAAGTAAGTAACTTACAGTGTCCACCACTGTAGATATCACAATTCCATGTACATTCCAGTGGAGACCCATATTGTTGATGTCAGTCTGAGCCACTAGTTTATAAACACAGCTCTACAATAGCCTCCAAGTAGCTCATACCCCATAGCCAGGAGGGACGCTATTGCTCTGAGGTTATGAATTCACCAAAATAATAGTTAATATAAAAATATATTTAGGCCTGCCGGGCGCCGGCAGCACATTTAGCGCTAATCGGTGCTAGTGTTCCTTTTTTAGATTAGCCACGACACACACACACACACACACACACACACACACACACACACACACACACACACACACACACACACACACACACACACACACACACACACACACACACGAAAGCGCACACACTCACACAGACATGGGAAAGAACAGGCCTGACAGAGATGGCAATCAGAATCACAGTTAACCATAACTGCCAATTCCAAGTAACAAGTGGCTATGATTTGTTTTCACAGGAAGAAGGTGATTCAGAACCCCCCCCCCACTCCATACTGACAAAAAGTTGGTTAAGATATGTCTTTGAGGAGTTCCAGTCACTTGACACTTGTCCCCAATCACTTGATTGGAGACGCTAGGATTCAAGTGGTTAATATGACTTGAACGGTTACACTGGTGGCAGGGTGGTTAGTTATACTGGTTGGCTAGTGGTGACAGGAACAGTGTAGACTGAGGCAGGGTGGTTAGTTATACTGGTTGGCTAGTGGTGACAGGAACAGTGTAGAGGCAGGGTGGTTAGTTATACTGGTTGGCTAGTGGTGACAGGAACAGTGTAGAGGCAGGGTTGTTAGTTATACTGGTTGGCTAGTGGTGACAGGAACAGTGTAGAGGCAGGGTAGGGTGGTTAGTTATACTGGTTGGCTAGTGGTGACAGGAACAATGTAGAGGCAGGGTGGTTAGTTATACTGGTTGGCGAGTGGTGACAGGAACAGTGTAGAGGCAGGGTGGTTAGTTACACTGGTTGACTAGTGGTGACAGGAACAGTGTAGAGGCAGGGTGGTTAGTTATACTGGTTGACTAGTGGTGACACGAACAGTGTAGAGGCAGGGTGGTTAGTTATACTGGTTGACTAGTGGTGACAGGAACAGTGTAGAGGCAGGGTGGTTAGTTATACTGGTTGACTAGTGGTGACACGAACAGTGTAGAGGCAGGGTGGTTAGTTATACTGGTTGACTAGTGGTGACAGGAACTGTGTAGAGGCAGGGTGGTTAGTTACTAGTGGTGACAGGAACAGTGTAGAGGCAGGATGGTTAGTTATACTGGTTGACTAGTGGTGACAGGAACAGTGTAGAGGCAGGGTGGTTAGTTATACTGGTTGGCGAGTGGTGACAGGAACAGTGTAGAGGCAGGGTGGTTAGTTACACTGGTTGACTAGTGGTGACAGGAACAGTGTAGAGGCAGGGTGGTTAGTTATACTGGTTGACTAGTGGTGACAGGAACAGTGTAGAGGCAGGGTGGTTAGTTATACTGGTTGACTAGTGGTGACACGAACAGTGTAGAGGCAGGGTGGTTAGTTATACTGGTTGACTAGTGGTGACAGGAACAGTGTAGAGGCAGGGTGGTTAGTTATACTGGTTGACTAGTGGTGACACGAACAGTGTAGAGGCAGGGTGGTTAGTTATACTGGTTGACTAGTGGTGACAGGAACTGTGTAGAGGCAGGGTGGTTAGTTACTAGTGGTGACAGGAACAGTGTAGAGGCAGG
>NC_137878.1:27585394-27632894 GCF_963924005.1 Protomyctophum bolini
AGACTACACACTAGTTTATATATCAGGCCTTGGGGCCCCCAGACTACACACTAGTTTATATACCAGGCCTGGGGCCCCCCAGACTACACACTAGTTTATATACCAGGCCTTGGGGCCCCCAGACTACACACTAGTTTATATACCAGGCCTGGGGCCCCCCAGACTACACACTAGTTTATATACCAGGCCTTGGGGCCCCCAGACTACACACTAGTTTATATAACAGGCATGGGGCCCCCAGACTACACACTAGTTTATATACCAGGCCTTGGGGCCCCCAGACTACACACTAGTTTATATAACAGGCATGGGGGCCCCAGACTACACACTAGTTTACCAGGCCTTGGGGCCCCCAGACTACACACTAGTTTATATACCAGGCCTGGGGGCCCCAGACTACAACTAGTTTATATACCAGGCCTGGGGGCCCCCAGACTACACACTAGTTTATATACCAGGCCTGGGGGCCCCCAGACTACACACTAGTTTATATACCAGGCCTGGGGCCCCCAGACTACACACTAGTTTATATACCAGGCCTTGGGGCCCCCAGACTACACACTAGTTTATATACCAGGCCTGGGGGCCCCCAGACTACACACTAGTTTATATACCAGGCATGGGGGCCCCCAGACTACACACTAGTTTATATACCAGGCATGGGGGCCCCCAGACTACACACTAGTTTATATACCAGGCCTGGGGGCCCCCAGACTACACACTAGTTTATATACCAGGCATGGGGGCCCCCAGACTACACACTAGTTTATATACCAGGCATGGGGGCCCCCAGACTACACACTAGTTTATATACCAGGCATGGGGGCCCCCAGACTACACACTAGTTTATATACCAGGCCTGGGGCCCCCAGACTACACACTAGTTTATATACCAGGCCTGGGGGCCCCCAGACTACACACTAGTTTATATACCAGGCCTGGGGGCCCCCAGACTACACACTAGTTTATATACCAGGCATGGGGGCCCCCAGACTACACACTAGTTTATATACCAGGCATGGGGGCCCCCAGACTACACACTAGTTTATATACCAGGCATGGGGGCCCCCAGACTACACACTAGTTTATATACCAGGCCTGGGGCCCCCAGACTACACACTAGTTTATATACCAGGCCTGGGGGCCCCCAGACTACACACTATACTATCAGCCAGTTCACTGATTCTCACTCAACAGTAAACAAACCAACATACAGAATAAGTGTTATAAGGTATCTGCAGTGCACATGTCTACTCTGAAGTGACAATTTAAGGACCTATTTTTTGATACTGCAAAAAAGAGAGAGAGAGAGAAAGAAAGAATACAAAATACGACTATGACAACTTCAAAATGTATCAATAAACGATACCATCAAGAAATGGCCAAATTGTGAAATATTACCAGTGAGAGAGGCAAAGATTGTGAAAATAGCTGATCTACTTATGCTCACAACAATTTTCACAACATTTATCTGCGGAACCGTGTCAACTCCTACAATGCCAAGTGCTTGTAAGGGTGGGGGTTCCCAGTTCATGGTCTCGTCCCTATCTCCATGGCTAGAATGACAACAAGGTGAGGAGTTCTTTGGCGGTCTCCAAGATGCGAGATTGACAACAGCTGCAGCAGCAAAGAAAAGGTTGACATCAGTGGCGTTGCCTGAAGGACTAGTTTTTAGTGAGGTCTACTTTTCCAGAATGTAATGATTAACTTTTAACACTGAAGTGGCATTGGACACACTCTGCCGATACAAGTACTGTATACAGTGTGTCTTTAACAAAAAGCTTGTCTGGAGAAGCCATCCACAAAAGGCTAACGTATGTTTCATAAATTTGTTTTACTCTCATATCGCGAGTACGTGTGTGTATTCTTTAACCACATAGCCCCTAGCCCAGCGTCGCTATTCTGTTGCATGTCATAATATGAGATGAGATATACTTTATTGTCCCACAAGGGGAAATTTGTCTTGGGCAAAAGGCATTAGTACATACATCAACGCAATGTGTCGCAACACAACGAGTTGTGAGCTTGTACATAGGCTATTTTCGGAGAAGAGGCAGAGGGAGACAAGGAGGGGGACCTACAATAGAACCCTGGGCCTGGTGGATCCCGGTTAACAAAGTGTATAGGGTGTAAAGTGGTCAATAACTAATAATAATAATACAAAATATATAGGAAATATATATACCGGTATATATTAAAAAAAAGCTGATCTTCAAGCTCACAACTCATTGCATCACGACCTGTACATTTGTTTTAGGTGCAGCTTTACTCTCTGCACATGTGACCCGGCTCTGTGCTGGTCACCTACTTACACGATGTTGTGACGTGCTAGAATTGAGCTAGAGATTTGACCAGCTGAGTGTAATGTACTGTAAGTAGGTATCATTTATCATTTTGTTCTTGAAAAGATTTGGGGAAATTGTGAATACGTTTACATTCTGTCATACTACTAACCAACCTTGTGGCTGGCACAAACTCTTTTGATAGGTGTTGAACTGAACTGCATATCAATATTGTGGGTTCTTGACATGAGACAGTGTCAGAGAAACGGGCTCCCTGCTTTTTGGGGGGACTGGACTGTCTATAAAAACACACATCTGTCATTCAAAAGGTGGCAGAAATGAGCTGAAATGCCCATCCTGTTCTATACCCACCCAGTGTTATTCTCTGAACCCATGGGTCCATATTTACACCGGCACGTGTTAAATTAACTCTCAGGATTTTGAAGCAACAAATTCATGTGTGCACACATGCACATGTGTGCACACATGTGTGGCTGCGTGCCTGTGTGTGCTTCTTCTCTAGCAGAGTCCAGATCCATAATCCTTCATCCCATATGTTTCTAAACTATTAATACTTACTAGTAATGCTAGTAACGGCCGAGCCACACCAGGCTTTTCAGCGCACACGTGAGCCCTGCATAGGACTGGATCTATAAGTGTGTGTGTGTGCGTATACGCGTACACTTTAAAGCACGCTGAAATGCCTGGTGTAGCTCGGCCATAAGTACAAAGCTCACAGCTTGTCATGCTTATGGTGATATTTTGGCCAAATGTTTGTCTACTTTCTCCGAATGCTTACCTATTATGGCATGGCGAGCCCATAATATGAATAATTGTTATGGTATTTGTATTGCACTTTTCATTCATAGCTGCTACTGTACATAGGCTAGTCAAAAGCAAGAAATCAATCACAAAAGGTGAAAGGCCTTTTACAGACCTTTGACAAACACTATAGGAGTTTTCATGATACATAATTAGTCCAAGTCATGGTATTTTTACTTTAAAAACCTTGACAATTTTGTTTTCATTGCTATACCGATAAAACGTAAAGTGTACTATGTTGGTTCCACTGATCCAAGCCACAACACAACCGATTGATTGTATTTGATCACAAAAATATAAACAAGCTCTGAAAATGGACCCAGCTGACCACTTCCCTTTGAAGAGTTTGGGGAGCCGATCCGGACAGGGTTGAGAACCATTGATTTAGACTCAGTAACCCATCTCCATCCTCCTGTCATGTTTCTAATCTGCATTGCTTTGCAAAAAGACATCCATGTGTGTGTGACGGCCCTGAGGTATGAGAGGACTATTAACCACTTAAGCCCCGTTTTTGAACGGGCTTCCCCAGGGCTCTATCCTCGGCCTGCTCGTTTTCACCTTCTGCACCAAATCCAAAAATAGCCAACCTATAATATCATAATAACTGTGTGTTGTGAACTTGTACATTGGCTATATTTGCCTATTTCCACTCAATCTTTGTTGGGTTTTATTTCTTGAGTTGACTAAAAACGCCGGGACAACGCTCCACACGTCCCAAACTCTTCTCCCTTCTGGCTCCAAAACTATGGAATGCACTTCCCATCACAGTCAGAACTGCAGCCTCACTCCCAATCTTCCGCCGTAGTCTGAAAACCCACCTCTTCAGACTCCACCATGGCCCGTAGCACTTGCCCTAGCCTAGCCCGTTAGATAGCATTTCATGTCGACTTACCGGTAGATAGTATTTTAGACAGACTTATAGCTCGTTACGTAGACAGCACTAGAATTGCATTTTATGTAGTCATAAAATATGTGTACTATAAAGTGCTATAATATATAATATAGTATAGTATGTATAGTTAACATAGATACTCCAATGTTACGTTCTTAGCTTATACACGATTCATGATAACTACTTTTTATATATGTGATTAAATGTAAGTCGCTCTGGATCAAGAGCGTCTGCTAAATGCCTAAATTGTAAATTGAGTTTAACGTGAAGAAATTATATCTTCAGAATTTTGACTTACACTGTGATGAAAAAATAAAATAAAATAAATAATATTTTGCATATTTAGAATGCAAGCAGAGATTTCAAATAAGGCAGGTAATTATACTTTGTGCGAAATTAGCACTGGTAATTACCATTTAAAATTAGAATAAACTAATAGTTGATTCTTAATTATTCTCTTTGTAACTTTTTTAAATGAAAGCAGCTATTGCATCAGAGATGCACAATAGTGATCATTAGAAAATGTATTGTGATAAAACAAGCTCTATACTAGTGATGTAAAAAAGAAAATCTAATAATAATATAAAACCATGCCATTCCACTCATGGTGATAATCTGAAACTTGGGAAGGCGGTCATCAGAAAAATTAGTTAATAAAGAGTTACAATCACATAATTTTTATTTCGAAAATAGCAGATGTACTTGTAAGTAGATTTGCTATTTTTGAAAAGTCATTGACCGGTCGAGCGGTTTCTTACCTGTCGTGATCATCGGGTTATAAAAGCATCATGGCTGACTCTGACTCCTGGGCTTGGCATCAGCTCCGGCGACCCGGGCCCGGCACGGGAACACACAGCGCTCCACAGTCCCAACACACACACACACACACACACACACACACACACACAGTCCAACAGCGGCGGCAGCAGCGCTCCGATGCCAGCACCACGTTACTCCACACGCTAACGGGAACCAGAGAGCATGCAGCGACTGACTGGGCACAAGCAGCAGGCGCTAGCCTGGGTCCATCGCTCTGTTTAGGTCAAGTTAACTCCACACCAGTACCATGAACATCGGAGGGAGGAGGGGGACGAGGGACGACGACAAAAACAAAAAAGAAAGAAAACAAAAAAATGAAGAAAAATAAAATGTCTGGATTGTTTTATTCCACACGGACCAGTCTGTTAACTGGTATTTTAGGGACCGTGGCTCGGACAGAGAGGGCACGTGAGGAAGATCAAAACCAGATCAAATATAATATTGTAGGTCCGTCCGTTATAGCGCTGCTGTAGCCGTCCTGTCTTGTTCACATGGTTCTGTTAACGGCTCCGGGGTCAGGATTTCCAAGACGCTGCCATCACTGTAGCAACCTGGTAAAAAAAAAGAAAAAGAAAACACAAATTAGACTAGTAGTAGTGGTGGAAATGGCAGCACTCTACACAGCCGTAAGTTGCTAAAACCGACTTCCATGTGTTATACAACCCTATTGTTAAAGGCCTTTTTGATCCTACAGAAACCTTAAAAAAGAGTCACAACAGGTCAGACGTCTGATGCTTATTTCACACAGCTGCCGTGCCTCTACAGAAGAGTACATAAGTATTAGAGATGCATACAGAATACATAATACAATTGTATTGTTTGTCCATCTTGCATCTTCGTGCACAAATGAACAAATACACAACATATGAGCGAAATAAACGAGACAGCTCTCCTGACATCCTGACGACTGACATGGTCCCCCACGGCATGTACAGAATGCTGTTCCAACCACACGCCAGACAAGAGCAAAATGGCTTCAATGAGGAGAAGTCCACCCAATCTTCATTCTTTTTTTATTAACCACTTGAGCCCCATTTTCAAAATCTTCAAAAAAAAAGTCTGTATTCTTTTCAAAAATAGATCCACCAGCGCACAATATATAAAAAAAAATTTGATTAAAAAAAAGATTGCCTGAAAGATTTTTGTAGGGGCTATCCAGCACATTTATATGTATTTGGTTAAAAATAAAAAGTCTAATAATTTTAAGATGTTATATTTATTTAACCACATTATTTAAGTCACTTCTGAATAGGCGAGAGGCAAGTACAGTAAATCCTCGGTGTGCATGTGTGTGCGAGCATGTGTGTGCGAGCATGTGTGTAAGCCGTTACAGAACTAGCATTTATCGTATGGTCTTAAAGACTGTTGAAATGGCCATAACAAACAAATTAGTAATGTAGTAGTGTGTTCTTTGGGAGAAAATTAAATCATTTGTCTTTTGAAATCAACCTTTCCACAGTACGTGCAAGATGTACATGTCCAAGATGTAGGCAATACAACAATAGAACACGACATAGTATAGATAACTTCAGTCGTCTTTAATACCAAGTTACAAATAACAGTGGAGCACATGAACAACACTTGCCAAATCATAATGACTCTTTTCTAAATTCTTCTTTACACTTTGAGTTTACACGTGTTTTAACACTGTCCTCTGTCCGCAGGGTGGACCGGGTCAGCCTCTAATCAGTACATTTCCAGGACTAAATTGTTGTTTCACACGAGGAAGTTTCCAGCAGGCTGTGGCTACGCTGGTGGACTTCATTTTCTTTATTCAGTAATTCTAGTCTTAACAGGAACACTCTCTCTCTCTCTTTCCCTCCCTGTCTCTCTTGCTGCTCTGTTCCCCCTTTTGTTGCCCCAACCGCAGAAATCACCCCACCCTCTATCCCTACCACCCTTCTCTGTCTCTCTCTGTGTGCCACCCTTTCTCCCGTTTTCCATCCATCTTGCCTCTCTCTCTCAGTCTCTCTCTCTCTCAGTCTCTCCCTCTCTCTCTTACTCGCCACAAATCTAAATCTGAGTCTGTATTTATACAAAGCAAGTTTCCTTTGGTCACTACAACGGCGTGTGTGCATGTGTGTGAGTGTGTGTGTGCACGCGCAAAGGATAAGAGAATTGGCTAGAAGTCTACACGTACATGTGCACACACACACACACACACACACACACACACACACACATATACACGCACGCGCACTGAAGAGCAGAGTCTATATTTGGAAGTTTGTTCTGTTATCTGGAGTATGGCTTTATTGGCCTTGAAGCTGACAAATTAACACTTAGCCACATATGCTGCACGTTAATGCGCGTCTCCCAGGCTTCTGGTGCTTTATTGTTTTGGACACAGTCACCTCTATCAGCGCATTCAACGGAGGGGAGATTACAATGGGCCCGATGTTCCTCTGTTTAGACAGCACTACTGGCTCCGTGTGGTCCTCCTCGCCACATTTCCCAAATTTACCGTCTGGGCTCCGAGGACACCCAGTCGGAACAACTGCCCCGTGTCAGCGATGAGATATCCATCCGCAGAGTTTAGGAAAAACGACGCCTACTCTTACAATATCACTGCTGTCATGAAAGCAAACAGCATTATGAGTTACTATTAGAACTGTGAGTCATGTCAGAGGACCCCTCCCATCTCCCAAAAAGACCTCGCCTTTTACCAAACAACTATGTTTCTGTGGGCAAGAAATCGTCTCCGGTCGGCGAAAAAAAATACTGACCCGGCTGAACTTGCAGGTAGCAAAAAAGAAAAAGTTGTTTGACGAAATGGAAATGTGGCGTTTGGAGGGAGCGGGTTGCACTCACACAAAAAAAAGAACGGAAAAAAAATGGCCCGAGGAAACCTTTCAGACTGTCTTCCCAATCCATCATTATGAAGAGGAACAGCACTTTAATGTCTTATCACTGAGAGAACATTAACCATACCAGCTCTAGTGAAAGGTCGCTGTTACTCGCTTAAACACACGCAGTGTGTTTGTGTGTGTGTGTGTGTGTGTGTGTGTGTGTGTGTGTGTGTGTGTGTGTGACACACATGCTTTGGAACGCTGTGGCATTGTATTCCACACAGTTACGCCCTCTGTATGCACAGACACACACGGATACATTCAGTAAACAGTAAACGGTAACACAGCTACATATCTCCATGCACAGACACAAACAGTATATGCACACATGCTACACAACCGAAGTCCTGACACACACATACTGTACTACAGTATAAACAACGCTACTTGACAATGCAACCTGCCGTTAAATTAGTAATCAGGTAAGTGCATGGAATGCATACTAGTGTAGGTAGCAATGTGTTGGAAAAAGAAAGATGACTAGTTGATGAAAATGGGGGACCTGTGATTAACTATTACTAGTAAAAAAGAGAGAGAAAAACCCCCCAGATATTTCTCTCTTTTTCATTTCCTTCACTCTGTCCTTTCTCTCTCTCTCTCTCTCCCTAGTCCCTTGCAACCTTGAGTCGCGTTCTCTCCATCTACTAAATCCCCCCCCCCTCTTTTTCTCTCCACTTCTTTCTTCCGTCCATTTCCCCCGTTGTTTCTATCTCGTTCTCCCAGCACTGTCTCTCAAGTCGCTCTCTCTCTCCTCCATCCATCATCAACCCTTCTCTCATATCTTTCCTGTGTCTGTTTTTCTAACTGCCATTGTGGTTCAAGTGCCCCCCCCCCCCCCCCCAGCTCCCTTCCCTACCAGTCCCCCCCACCCCCCACGTGTGTGGTCCAGTCCGGGTATAGACCATTACATTGTCCCAGACAGGTTGGACTGCGGCACTAGCCGGCAGACAAGGGGGGGGGGGGGGTACTGGAGAGAGCGGAGGGGTTCCGAGGGAATGTTTGTTTTTCTGTTTCCAATTTGGTCCGGCCCGAGGAACTCCACACACTCCGCTCCGACTCAAACACACCATTCATGACGGCCTGACGTACATGGTTGCACACGCTCGCTCGCTCGTGCACGCACACACTTCCATGTAAGAAGGCCCAAGTGCACACATAAGCATGATGGGTGATCTCCCCCCCCCCCCACACACACACACACACACACAGAGTTCCTTCTCTATCACTTTCTTCATGCGATGGATTTATCACTGCTCTCATCTTTTATTGTTTTCTGATTTGTTATTGTTATTGCTGTTTTGAATGCCATAGTGGTCAAACTAATTACACTCATTTTCCCCTCATCTTTCATCCATCCCCCCCCCTCCCTCCCCTCCTCGCCCGTAGTCCCAGAGAAAATGATTGTCTTTGAAAAGGGCCCTTTTTGATGTCTCTGTGCCTTTTCAGATGTTGTGTACACAGACTTTAGTTCCACGTTCCGCCAATTACAACACACAGAGAACATTGTCTCGCCCACGACTAAACACCATATGAAAATTATTATTTTTTTACTTGTAGTCATGCTTTTACATTTCCAATAGACGACGCTTGATTTACGCACGTTGTAACATGTTTATCCTATGCGGATATAGACGGGTGGACGGGACCAAAGGTTGTCTTTATGATTTGTTTCAGTGCATCTTTGAATAACACGCTTAGTTCCCCATTCCGCCCATTAAGAGCGCAGAAAACCACGTCGTTTCGTCTTCAGCCAAGCTCGACGGCTATATATGAAAATAATCACTTGCAACTATTTATATGCTGAATTCGCGCAGCCTGATTTTCCAACGCTGTCACCCATGTTTGTAAGCGGACAGGCCGATAAGCTGCAGGTAGACTGGGTATTCTTAAGAGGTTGTTTTTAAATCTGTCTGTACGTGTTTTAGACGTTGTGCACACAGAGGTTTAGCTTGGCGTCCGGCCAACCAATTAGAGCGCGGCGTAGTCGTCACAACCGCTCCGACTTACCAAAACAATACATTGTTTGACTTCCTCGGTCGACCACATCTGAAAATTATTATTTGGGTTATTTTCATTGTTTGTATTCCAAATACACAAAGCGAGCAGTGTAATTAAGACCCCCCCCCCCCAAAAAAATGATATTTACATTTGCTGCTATCATTTAAAAACATCGTTCACTGAAGCTCTCAACTCGCTTTCATGCTGGGTGTCGTCATTATTTTTAAACCTCTCAAAGTAGCATGTTTGAGTTACGTTTGTATATGAAACTACAGAAGAGCCCCCCTGATTACCCCAGTGAGATACGACGGGCAGAACGGCTTTGGGTACATCCCCTTTTATTTGTTGTTGACTCATCTTCGATTATACAACACAGATTTAACATCAAAAAGACGAATATGAGTCAAAGGAACAGAATGACACTAATGAGTAGCAGACTGTTCCTCATTCCTTCCTTCAAAAAAGACTCTGAAATTACCAGAAGCCCTCGATGATTCTGAAATGACCCTGAAATTGGCTTTATGGATCTAGAACAAGGATAGAGAAGCAGTCGAAGGTTCAGAATTCTTATATCGATAAGATGTTTGGGCTTTATATTTTTACTTGGCCGACAGTCAATGTGGGCTCACGTCAAGGAGATTTTTAAAGCTGCAATATGTTAACTTTATTGTTCTACCACGGATTTAAACCTGGGTCTCTTGCGCACGTGCTAACATTTTAGTTCTAGTTATTTTAACTTATTTTATTTATTCAATAGTGTATATCGTTTTATTTTTCCTTAACCCATTAAAAACCGGGAATTTGTGTCATTTTAGCTATACTGTATATCGTTTCTGTCGGGTGGAAATTTCAACAGTCCATAACTTTAGATTATTTTCTGTGACGCTGTAGTATGATCAAGTAGGGCGTTAATTTACGAAAAGTAAAATCAGCAACGATGTAGCAACATACGTTTTTCGGAAAACTGCTTTAGAAGAATTCAGAAGGCAGAATCTGTCTTTCGTGATGGGTTAATAATACACTAAGACATAGAGGCTTATTTTTAAAGTTCAAACCATGAATGAGACTGCAGTAGGAAACAAGTGGAGCTACGCACCAGTTCCCCACGCAGCCCCACTCTGTGACTAAGCCCCACCGCAACCAGGACGGACGTCCATCACAAGTCAATAATAGGAGACACACTGTGCTTACACTGGTAGCAGGAGGCGTAATGGAAGGAACTGGTAGCTGCGTAGATCAACACGCTGGTTGTTGACTCTCACCTCGCTGTCTTTTCCCAAAAATACGGAAAACAAACTTCATCTGTGCCAGACGCGCATATGAGCACGCGTGCGTGTGTCATGTGTGCGTTTCTTGGTTTGGTCTGTCCCCCCTGTCTGGGTAAGCTCAAACATTACGTCAGACACACACACAAACACACACACGCACATGCACACGCACACACAGACTGATATACACCTATAATACAAGAATATGCACACACACTACATACTCAATCACACACTTGCTGTGTCTCTCTCACACACACACACACACATATAAACACACACACACACACTTTCCGCTCTTGGAGAATCGGACGTTTCCTGTGAGCACCCGGCCCGACGGGAAAAAATGTCTGGACAGACTTGACACACACGCGCGTGCGCACACACACACATGCACGCACACACACACACACACACCACGGAACATTTTCAGCCCACAATGTTGACTTTATAGTCCATTCCAGAGCCCTGGATTGCAGTGAGTTGGCCCACTGAAGCAGCATTCACTTGTTAAACACGACCGGGAAGCGCATGAAAATGTTATGCTTCATCTATACTCCATCATATTGCCGGTGTTGAGCTCTGAAAATGGCCGATCTACAAGCTCTCTGCGCCATATGCGACGTGCTGTGAGCTTATAAGATCGGGCAAGTTCACAAGGGACAAAATGGTAAATGGTGCATTTATATAGCGCATTTATCCAAGGCGCTTTACCCATTCACACACACACACACACACACATACATACACACACTTATGGCAGCGGAAGCCATGCAAGGCACCAACCAGCACATCAGGAGCAATTAGGGGTTCAGTGTCTTGTTCAAGGACACTTTGGGCTGTATTTTGCCTGTCTTAAGTATCAGGTCTTATTCCCTAACTTGAGTAAACTAAAGACCTGGAGGCGTGATCAATGCCATTTGGCTATTCTGAGTGGCCAAAGAGCATTGATCACGCCTCCAGGTCTTTAGTTTACTCAAGTTAGGGAATAAGACCTGGTACTTAAGACACGCAAAATACAGCCCTTTGACACTAACTCTGGGGGGGCCCGGATTCGAACTGGCAACCTTGCGGTTACCATCCAGCCACTCTACCTCTGAGCCACTGCCACTGACAACTAAGTATACGTGAAACCACAGACATCAATGAAGACCGGGCTGCAATCACCTTCAAATCAAATAGATGACAAAACAAAGTGCCGTTACCACGTTATAACCAAGTGTTCTCTTTAATACATTCTGTATTCAATCATTTCAATGGCAAAATGTCTTGTTTTGATGTGGAAATCCCACAAAGCGGTTCTATAAGACTGATGTAGTTTAGTGACCGAATGAAGGCACGACCACCATATGCTTCCCATGTCTCTTTGTCAATCCCAAATGCTGTGGTATCACACTTATTCAGAGTGACTGGACACCTACGGGGCCATATGGGACCAACTGAGACATGTTTCCTTCAAATTGCAACCTGATAAAATACTAGCAAAAGTAATTTGGTGACTGACCGAATGTCTACAAGCCATATGTTTCCCTGGAAAGATCAGGCTGGATTTCCAATAAAATTGGATACGAGTCAAGTTAGAAAACTCGATATAACTGCAGTGAAATGGTGACAATCTATAAAACACTACTCAGTCCCTCTATCGCTCACTGCAGAACTGCTCAAATATGGCGAACAGAATACTTACAGTGCTCTTGAAAAATTGGAATTATAGCACACTTTGTGCTTCATATTTGAGGCAAAGAAAATCTGAAGCAACCGCTAAGTAAGTAAGTAAACTGCTGAGTTAAATAGTTAGTTAAATAAGGTATCGCACGAATGGCTCATGCAACCTAATCTACGATTAGTCTAATTTCCAAACAAGCTTGGTAGTTCCGTTATTTATTCATGTACAGCATGCTACTTCTCTTCCAGACTAGCCATGTTGTTTTTCACTTTTCTTTCGTTTAATTATCAGACTGTGTTAGTTTGCACATTTATTTTTTCCTTTTAAATTTATTTTCTCTTCAAGAAGTTATCCCTCCATCCCACACACAGCCAGATTTCTGCCAGGGCATGGAATATTCCAAAAAGAACCATTTTAATCCAAAAGAGAGTTTTCATAACGCACTGTGGCGGCCCCAATCTTCTGTTCCTAGTACTGACAAGTTAACTGTGGGTGGGTCTGGGTGCCAAAGCCACAGATCTGCTCAGATGAGCCCTTGTCTCTTCTTCACCTCTCTCTACTTTACTCCATGTCCTGTTTTCTCCTCTGCCATCTCTCTCGTTGCCATCGTCCATTGATCTCCAGCGAATGCCGCGTTCTACTTTTAGAACACTTGGATAGGCTTTGCTTCACGAGGCCGTATATACACAGTACGCACAGCTGGTGATATTATGGCATCGGTGAAATATATATGCCACGAATACACTGGAAAAACACAGCACAAGGAGCCTTTGTTTTCTATCGTTTAAAACATGAGCGACGCCTACAGTACTCCACGAAGGCTTAAAAAGGTATGGTAGGTGATGTTCTTTTATTGGGTTAAAGGAGTAGTCCACCCAAAAGAAAATACTTATATTCTATCAATTACACACCCCATAAAGCCTTAAATTCAGGGAGATTTTAATTTCTTTGTCATATTCTTAAAAGCCAATAATTGTGATGATCGGCGGAGTCTCCGATAGGAGACTTGCAGAGTCTCCAAAACTCATTAGTATTTTGATAAATGGTTGTATATGATTGTGATAGTAATCATTGCTATAGTGTTTGCTCAATAACAGGGGTCTCTCCTAAATAAATGGGTTGCCAATTTCAATGAATCAGGTGAGAGGAGTACCCACTACTTCAATGTTATCCCATTTTGGGTGGGAACCCCTTTTGGTGTTAGCATTATGTTATGCTTTAGCTATTGAACAATAGCAGATCTACAAGCTACGAGCTTGTAGGTCTGCTATTTTTGACAAATCGAAGAACCACCGACATAGAAACATAGCTTTTTCAGAAAACTGTCAGGATGTAGAAGACATTTTTAGAATCTGAGCTCAGGTCAAAATGGGTTATAGTGTTGTGTTCAGGTGAAGAGGAGTACCCACTACTGTAATGTTATAGTGGTGTGTTCAGGTGAAGAGGAGTACCCACTACTGTAATGTTATAGTGGTGTGTTCAGGTGAGAAGGTACCCACTACTGTAATGTTATAGTGGTGTGTTCAGGTGAGAGGAGTACCCACTACTGTAATGTTATAGTGGTGTGTTCAGGTGAAGAGGAGTACCCACTACTGTAATGTTATATTGGTGTGTTCAGGTGAGAGGAGTACCCACTACTGTAATGTTATAGTGGTGTGTTCAGGTGAGAGGAGTACCCAGTACCCACTATAGAGCACCGAAGTCCTGACGTCACTGTCGGTAGAGGGCGTCAGTCCCCAGGTTCATGTATTTTTTATTTGCATTATAATCCCCATAGGGGGATTTTAGATCTCTTCATATAAGAACTGCGTTTGTAAAATAAACCGATCACCCCGGCCTTTTCACTCATATGGATATGAAGCATCGACTGAAGGTGGAAATGTACAAATATACCCAAAGAGTAACAAAATAAGCGTTAGAAACGAGTCAAATAACCCAGAGACTACATTTCCGTGTAGGCGGGTGGCTGCATCTGCCTGTCGCACAACATAAACTGAATGTTAATTACGTTTATTTGTATTTTTATTTTATTGATATTTAATGTTTCGTGGTTAGTACGAGTTGAGTCACCACCAGCTAAGCTTATGTCAGCGAGGAATCTCAGGAATGCAATGTGTTGACGGCTGGGCGTGACGTATATTAGCAGCGACATTGCCTTCATATGTAGTTTCAAGGCTTTTACGGCCACATTAATTCCATTTTCTCCAGAAACTGGCTGTATCAAATATTAATGCACATCATTAACGACACACAGCCACCCCCCTGACCGAAAGGCCGAGATGATCGGTTTATTTTTCAAACACAGTTCTTATATGAAGCGATCTAAAATCCCCCTAAGGCGATTTCAATGCAACTAAAGAAATACATGAACCTGGGGACTGAGTCTGACGCCCTCTACTGAAAGTGACGTCAGACTTCGGTGCTCTATACTTCAATGTTATAGTGTTGTGTTCCACTTCCAATTTGTATCTGCTCATATCTTTGAGTTATAACTTCCAATTCCACTTGTTTATCCTCACTATCCTGTGTGAGTTCTGTCGCCTTATTGGATAGAACTGGTATCCCGAGCTGAAAATGCATTTTCTGTTTACTAAAAAAGAGCTGGAGAGACAGGCGGGAGAGCCCCGTTTCTGAACAAACACTGTAGCAATGAATGATCTATCAGAATAGAGAGCAATTCAACACTTCACACCATGAGGAGCACAACTTATTCTTTCAAGAGGTGTATGAAACCAACTGTCTAGTGAAGAGGACAATTAGAGATGTATGGAACCAACTGTCTAGTGAAGAGGACAATTAGGAGCATTTACTATTATTTTTATTGCACATGCAGGTGTTGAGACTAAAACGAGAACAAAGAGAGAGCAATAGAGATAAAGGGAGCAAAAAATAACAAAATAGAGGAGAGAGCAAGAGAGAGAGGCTAAATGGGAAAACGGTGTGTGTGAGAGAGAGAGAGAGAGAGAGAGAGAGAGAGAGAGGAGGGGGTGGTCACACTGCTATAGGTGAAATACAAGAAAAGAGACAAGTTGTGAGTGGATAAGGAAAAGTCTGAAAGCCGTGTTGGAGAACAAATGCTGTGATCCCTGCTGTTCTATTACACGCACGCACATACACACACACACACACACAGTCCCAAAGTAAATTCAACTGTCAGCCGTAAAGCTTGCAGCTATGGCAAGTGTTGTCTCAGCCCCCTCCCCTCCCCTCCCCTCTCTCTCTCTCTCTCTCTCTCTCTCCTCCTCTCACTCCCTTTGTCTACACAAACCACTTCCTTTTAACACCCCCCCACCCACCCACCCACCCACACACACACACACACACGTTCCAGACATTTCCATACATTTTTAGGAAATTCTCTCCTTTCGCCCACTTCAGTCCACTATCAGTGTTTCTCTGTCGTCGCCCCTTACATACCTAATAATGTACATCTACCCCCCTTCCTCCTGTTCCCTCTCTCTAGTCTAACCCCCTCCCCCCTCCATCCATCCATCCCATATCTCTCTCTCTCTCTCTCTCTCTCTCTCTCTCTGTAGGCCTCTCACACCCTCCTCGCACCCCTCACCCCCCTTGACAAAAGTCTCAAAGACCCCCAGATGTGTGCCTCCTTTATTTCCAATTTTCAAAAAAGAAAAGTGTACCTCCCCTCCATCAACCATCCGTGCACGCATACACACACACACACACACACACACACACACACACACACACACACACACACTCTGTTATCAGTACAATGCCACCAGAGGACTTCCCCATTTAGCACGATTTGTTTTCCTTCTCTTAAAACATGCTGACTATTACAAAGTAACAAACGGCCATTTGTTGACGAGCAGCAGAAGCACGCCGATGGTGACAGATATCACTCCTATACTCTCAGTGGTCAGGACCTTAAAGGTGGGTCACGGGGGGTGAGATTAACACCGTAACAAGCTATAGCCATGGTTTTAAAACCGGACCGAAGCACGCTTGAGTAGCCAACTGCTGCTGCTGGTGTCCGGTCATGTGGCCATGGAAGTCTGAGCGAAGGCGGGGGGGTTCACTCCTAACGCCAAACTGCACACCAGCTGATTCCACTTATTAGCACAGCTTTAAAACCACATGAACCCTAGCAGCGCCCCTATTCCGGGGCAGACATTCAGCACACAAACACGTAGCAGATCTACAAGCTGGGTAGATATTTTTGACGCAGAGATGTGGTGTACAGGGAAAAAGATTACAGGGGGTCTATAGTAGTGCTGACGCCTCTGGGACTCCGGTCAACGAAGTATATACTATATAGGGTTTAAGACGAAAGCTTGGAATGCCGACAAGTGAAATGGTTCCATGTCATATCGTTATGTCGGTTGGAATTGAGGAATTGAGACCCTGTCCTGCATGCATGCACTTAGTCATCCAGTCTTGATACACATTAGATCATATAAAGAACGTGCAAATCCATTTTTGGCGCTCTGCAGGACAAAGTAAGTTTCAGCTCAACAGCTTACTGCTCCAGTCCAGGTCAAATGACAAAGACCAACCTCGCGGTCGAAACACTGCTGTTACCTTGTGTTTTTGCACAGCAGAATTGTTGGGGCAGCAAGCTGTTGTGTGACAAACTTTTTTTTGTTTGCTTTTGATGTGAATGTGATTAGATACCACTGCCTTCAGATATGACTGTCGACAAACATCAGCTGTGTGGCTGCTAAGCCAAGGGAAGACTTCCTTTTATGAAGAAGTGCTGATGCGTGCAAATGTCACTCATGTCAGTGTTTTTTTTACAGGGTGGCAGTCAAAACCCAAAGGTACAACAAACAAACACAGAGATTAAAAGAGAGAGAAGCAGGTGGCTGAAATTCCCTGCAGAGAATAACTATCTGGAGAAAGATTCTGCTCGTGTTTAAGTCCTTTTGCAGGCTGGACATGCACACAGACACTGCAGGACAAGAAGTTAATAGTCAAGGAAATGCACTGTGGACTAATAGATTAGGAAGACACAGAAGGAACGCTGAAGCCATCTGAACTTGTGCATGGTTGATTTTTTTACCTGTATGGCATGTAGCCATTTATATGTATCCCATCTCCTCATGAAATATATCAATCACAAATAGCTCAACCAATCTGACATCTTGAACTTAGTGCCTGCCTGGTACTATGTAAGCATGTTCAGCAATTAGCAACTTCGCAAAACTGGTAATATGCATCACAGTGCGCGTTAGATTTAACACATATAAGATGTCAGAGAGTCAGAACAGAAACCATACACCCTTCTGGCCCCTTTAAACCAGTGGTTTAAAGAAACCATACACCCTTCTGGCCCCTTTAAACCAGTGGTTTAAAGAAACCATACACCCTTCTGGCCCCTTTAAACCAGTGGTTTAAAGAAAGCATACACCCTTCTGGCCCCTTTAAACCAGTGGTTTTCATCAACCCTTTTCATACCAAGACCCATTCTTTATTTGGCATTTGAGCCACCATTTGATGAGATTTAGCCTCTCAGACACAAACCTCAAGAATATGTTGTTGCCGTTGATCAAAATAACAATTCTTCTACATTCTCTAATATGTAGACTTCTTGTAAATAAAGTAATGCAGATGTTTAACAATAATGCAACTCTCGTTCATTGTACGCTCTCAAGAGTTCTATAAGGGTCCATTTGGTGACCAACTCTCCATCATTTACCTGAGGACCACCTGGAACCACTTCAAGGGTCACTGGTGGTCCCCAGACCACTGGTTAAAAACCACTGCTTTAAACTGTCTATCCCAACCACATCACCTGATACTATAGTTTTCCACAGCCCCATTCAAATAAAAGTATTTATGCTCCCACAAGGGAAATTTACATTGGACTTGGAGCCAGGATATAAAACAACACCAAAAAGAAAATGGCATTACCATGCTTCGCAAGCAATCAAAAGCAAAGGGTCAGTTGATAACAAGGCCAAAAGAGGAAGTCAACGGGTGACAGAAACAACTCAGCCAGTACAGGTCAAAGCACCAAGTTCTTGACTTGCACAAGCCAGCAGTAAGACGCTCCATGGTTATTATACGTGCAGATTGAGCAGGGCTAATTGCAAAGGGGAGAGATGAATCCCTGGGTGTTTCACTCTCTTGCTTAAGCTGTTAATTGATGCTGGGAGACCAACAGCGAAAACTGCCTCCAGAGGCCTGCCCTCTTAAAGCACTGCAAGTCCTGATAAAACTAACAGAATCTTTTTTCAATTACTACTGCAACGATTATTTTTTTTTCGATGGTTGAGACGAAGCCAGATTCAAAGTCGTCCGGCTCAATGCATGGCACAGTGTGGCACACAGTTGGGTTTCTCTCGCTCCCCTTCCTCTGTAGTGCATATGGAACGTCATAACTTATAAGGGTGATGCAGTCTAAACTGGCCCTTCACTGCTCAACGGACACTGAAATATTTCTGGCTACATGTTTATTTTAATCACTTTTATTTAACACACACATATAGTATATTGGCACATATACTTTTTTTTTAATGCTGCAAGACTGGCCATTCACTTAATAAAAAAAAGCGAACATATAAGTTAGTCGTTTAAATCATAGTTTTAATTTGACAGGACGCCGTAAAACGTCTGCCCCTCATTACACACACACACACACACACACACACACACACACACACACACACAAAGAGGAACGCTCACACTGACAGACACATGTGCATATGTGCACATACATACACACACTCAAGAGGGAAGACAAAGACTACTTTGAAAAGTTACTCAGTCACCAGATGTTTAGGCCAGACCCCAGGCCCAGACTACAATACTAATGGGTGTGTGTGCACGAATACATGTGTGCATGAGAGAGAGAGAGAGAGAGAGAGAGAGAGAGAGAGAGAGAGAGAGGGAAAGAGAGAGAGAGCTAATGGCTTGGATTTAAAAGCACTAAAAAACGAGTGCCGCTCTAGCAGGTATACGGTTATAACAAGGAAAAATGGACACAATGGCACTCATGTGTGCACTTGCAGAAATGAAACAAAGTACTTCGAATTTCATACATGTACGTAGCCTTAGCCTATGCATGTGCGCGCACACACACGCACACACACACACACACACACCCTAACCCACACAGCATTAGGAAGTGGGTTTTACACAGCGGCATATACGATGGCCTACACTGTATTGTGTTACGGTTAGAAACAGAGTCTTGCCTCAAAAGGCATCTTCTGATGTTGAGTTGTGTTTCACTCCATGAAAGAGACATACATAACGTGATCAGAGACAGACGCTCACAACGTAGAAGAGACCCGTTTGTCACTGTGTGGATCTGTGTCTGTTCTGATCAATCTGGCTTCGACTGGCAAACAACAGGCGTTTAGCTCACCCACGTACACAAAAACCCACAATTATCAATGAGTCATTCTGTCATCATAACCAAGTAACGTACACACGGCACGCTTCACGTCCAACTGCAGACGCTGGAACCCGGATAAGATCTGCTGCAACAAAGAGCCACTGATAACTTGGGATAAGCAACTGTCAGAAGAAGAAGAATTATGGAGACGATTATTCACAGAACGAGAAGACAGTCATTTCCAGCCATTCAGTAGAAATTGAGAACGAATGCACCGTCACTGAAAGCAAAAGGCATTTCATCATCCGTTAGGAGACGAAAGCTAGCAGAAATCCTTCAGTTACTGATATTGTTGTTGGTGGTGTGCAGCAGAGCAATCTGGAATCTAGTTTTGCCTTTTGTTATGATGAATAATAACTGAAAGCTGAGATTGTCACTCATTATATAAGAAAGGTTTTCTGACTGTAGAGAGCGAAACATATAAAGCAAACTGTCTAAAACAAATGGAGTAACAAAAGGTGTATTAAAACAATCTGGGTTTTTTTTGGGGGGGGGGGGGGGGGGGTTGTCACTTTCAGAGTCAAGTCACTTTCATTGAATTAGTTCATCATGACTCTTCAGAACCCCACTTTGGTTATGGGCCAATTTTGATACTCTCAAAAGATACATTTTCCACGGATTCTACTGGAGGCAACAGTAGAATGAAGGGGTGTTCGTTATAATCTAACCTAAGCTACACATGAACCCTAGCGTCCCCAAGCGAATGTTTGGCGAAAACAACTGATCTACAAGTTCAGAAAGATGGAGGGGGCTGGGTATATAGACCCTTGGGAGGGGACACTGGGAGGGGACACTGGACAACAAAGTATTGGGTGGTTAAGAAGACCAAAGAAAGAAAGAAAGAAAAAAAAGAAAGAAAGTCATAAATAAGTCATAACCCCAGAAATACCTAGATACACTTTTAAAAATGAAAAAAGGTGTATAAATATAAATGCACTCCTTTAATTGATCACAAACAATCCAAACTAAAAGTCTAACCTCTCTCTGTCTCCGTCTTATGTCCTTGGATCAGATACAAACAGAAGTATCAAGAGAGGCTCAGTTCATCTTCTAGCATTCGCTGTCTCTACTTTAATACTTTGCAGTGACCTGCTCTTATTTTCCTTGTCAGAATGTTATGCTTGGCCATTAACATTAACATTTTCACATTCGACTTAATTAAAGCGGTCATCCATAACCTTTTCAGCGAGAACAATAACACATTTATAACATAAATTACGATCTAATTCAGGCCACTAAGGCTACGGTCACACTTTCCACCTCAGTATGACTGTGTGTGTGTGTATATGTGTGTGTGTGTGTGTGTGTGTGTGTGTGTGTGTGTGTGTGTGTGTGTGTCCGTGCGATAGAGAATAACACCCTGAGGGATTTGCATCCAGTGGATGGATTGCTAAAGTAAGGTACACTTGAAAGTGCTGCAAGATTCTTGCTCAAGTGTGAATCTTGATTTTCCCCCACAAGAATTGAGATTACGATTCTCACACGACTCTCATTTTTTCCATGAAATATGTATTGTCTTTAGTCTGTAGTTGCTGAGTGAACATTGCTACATTAACAATGTGGCACCTGGGCCTGGGCCGTGGCTCAGCGGTCCAGGCACCTTGGCCGGTAGCCCGAGTCTGGCAGTGTGCCGCGGGTTCGACTCCCGATCCAGACGGCCCTTACTGCATGTCACTCCCCCATCTCTCTCTCCCATTTCCTGTCAGCCTACTGTCTGCCTCTCTATAAAAATATATAAAATAAAGGCGAAAGCCACAAAAAAAAACATTAAAAAAAGAAATGTGGCACCTGGAGCCAACTACTGTGGCTTTAAACAGACAAACACACGTGTAACTCAAATGAATTGGACAGCCAACTAGTGCTGCACGATTCTTGATGAAATTTAGAAATGAGATCGCATAGGTGTCTTCGATTAATTGTGCAGCAATAAGTTACACGCCACAGGTTTGAATCTGGTTCACGATGATGTCACGTCATCTGCAGTCTCCTCATCGCTCGGCTCTCTCACCACACTGTACTGTCACGCTATACTGAAACACTACACTGAGAAATCCTGAGTGTTCACTGGACTCTGACAGCCAGTGTACAAATGTTGGCTACATGCGTACACTCTTAAATTAACAATGAGAGTTTACTGTGTAGTAGCTGGTACTAAATACCGTAAACAGAGTGCCTCTGGCAAATGTAAAGGCCTAGTAGGCGTGCGTCTCAAATGGATATGTGGAAAGCACGGATTTTAGTAACTTGACGTAAACTGAAGTCATGTCAGACTTTGACCTAAATACTGAGAAAGCGGCAGAGAGTCAGTTAGGAGGTTGAGAAGTGACAGCCGGGTTAGGCTACAGGGATTATCAAGGAGTTGACACACATCAAAGTGAGCTCGCGCTGCTAACTGGGACCTCATGTACAGTTTGTCATTGTGGAAAAAGACACTATATAAGTCAGGACCATTTAAACCGGGAAAGTTATTTCAGATTTTAGCGTTGGCTATTCAACATAAAATAAAATAAAACATATATATATATATATATATATATATATATATATATATATATATATGTGTGTGTGTGTGTGTTTAACACAAAAGTTTTCTTTTAGGGTTCCCTGGCACAAAACATTTCAGATGGAGGAGTCCGTGGCCAAATATATATATATATCCATTTGGGGGTCTTTGGCACAAAAACGTTTTGAGGTACTGATTTAGAAGGCATTTGTAGAATCGGCCTCAGGTCTTAATGGGTTAACCCATTTAGGCCTGACGTCGAAATTAAGAAAATGTCTTCTAAATCATGACAATTTTCTGAAATACCTATGTTTCTATATCAGTGGTGCTCAATATTTCATGTCAAGGACCCCCAGAATTATCTGCATTTGGCCACGGACCCCCATCTGAAAATATGTTGTTCCAGGGACGCCGTCGGAAGCAACGATTTCAGTAAAAAACGTTCGCTCTGAAAGAATATATTTTCAGAGACCTACATAGAAGACCTACATAGAAGACCTACATAGAAGACCTACAGGTCAGTTGTAGATCTGCTTTTTTTCAATCGCTAAAGTAGAACAGAATGCATAAAACACTAAAAGGGGTTCCCGCCCGAAATGGGTTAAAAACAAAAAGCAATACTGTACTTCAAATACATCGTGACAGAGAATAGATCAACGGACAACTATAAAATGTAACTAATACCACAAGATTGTCATGACGGCTTCCTGTTCCCCGCCGTATATACCGTCCACACTATAACATAACGACATCCATACTGGCCATGCCTTCACATTTGGACCAAACTCAAGTGGAAATGAGGAAAGTTCCACTAGACCAGTACGTTTTCAGATTATCATTTCTTTGCCCATGGCACAACAACAATGGGCAAGACTAAATCTAAAAAGGCACTGCACCTGTCCTGTATTCATAGCAAGAATAGCCCATTTGCAAGCTCATTACTTAATTAACGTCATTGTTTGTTTTTTTTGTTTTTGTTTTTTAGCAAAATACGTTTGCTAAAATATTTTATTAGGGTATTATTTGCATTTGTAAAGACAAATGAATGTGCGCAAAGTACAGATATAGTAGTTTGAACAATAATTCATAACCTTTTTGTATATAGTGACATAATAATAATATGTGTGGCTGTCACAAAATACCAAGGCCTCTGCACATCATCTGAGAACCACTGCACTAGACTGACATCACAGCGAGAAATCCACCGCACTGATTTAACACAACTCTGGATTTCAAACACACAACAGGATAAGCTACTCCATATTTCAGCAACATTTGAGAACAAAAGGTAAGGCTATACGTGGGTGTTCTGTCGAAAAAAGAAACCCCACTTCAGTTCTGATACTTTAGTTTAGAATGCTTCGTGTGGATGTGGACGATACGGTGAAATATAGGCTATTATGTTTCAAACTTTGTTACTTCCTCGGGTGGCTGACATCCACTTGAGGCGGGTGCGTTTTGATATCAGGAAAACCCTGACAAACTGAAACCGGAGAGCAACAATTAGGCCTCAGGTTTGTTGCGATTTCACCTGACACTCGCCGGGTTGAGTCACCGTCCTATCTACAGACTCACAATGTTGAGTTAATACAGTATAAACACACTACACCCCACACCCACCCCACCCCACCCCACTACTACCACCACCATCCCAACCGCCGCTCGTTTTGGCAGGTGGCCCCACATTCGGGGCATCTGCGACACCGGCATTAAAAAAAAAAAAAAAAAACATGTGAAAATTGTTTGTACACGTTGGATTGATTAAGGTTCCCTGTGGGGTTTTCGCAGACAATGTTTCATTCTTCCAGGGAAATGCCTGGTGGGAACACACGCTGCTGTTGGAGGGAGCCCGGTCAATGCCACCTGTGTGCAGGCCGGCCGGTCCTGGCTTTTTAATAATTCACACAGTAAAAGTGAGTGTGTTCGTGTTAAGTCCCAGTTTACAGATAGATAAATGAACAGTAACACTGTGGTTTCTATGTTGTTTCCTCCCAGCCTTTCGGCAAGAGCTCTCATTTTAGAATATCGGAAAAACATATCAGGAAAAGTTGGAAAAGAGAAAATAAATATCGTTGGTGTCGGGCAGAAATCTGCAAGCTCAAAGAGCAGCGAAAAGCGATCTTTTTCCATCTACTTTTGCTATTTTAAAAGTTGAATCCTGAAAAGTTTACGTTTTGGACATATGAGGTTTCCACCCGACAGAGACGATATATTCTTTAATCTAAGAATGCATTGTCAATTCCACTGTCAATTCCAAGGGCCCAACAACGCAACTCAACCTTGAGAAACCGATGCTATTATCAAAAAGAAAAGCCTTCCTGGCTTTATGTGAAATGTAAGCGCTAAATTCATCAGGTGGAAGTGGAAGACTCTGAGCAAATCAACAACATGCATGCCTTGTAAAAAAGTAAGTAATGCAGTAAGTGTATATAATATGTAACATTACGTATGGTACACATAACCACAGCAATTATGGACAACTTCTAAGCCTAGAAGGGGACAACGGTGTATCAACTAAACATTCCATAAAAATAAAAAATAAACAATGCTCTTGCATGACTTAGAAACTGCAGTTTATTTGCGAAAGAAAATGTGTTCCTTCCCAATCCTCCCCTTACTGATCTTTCAAAATTCAACACAGCTGCGGAACAAATCCATTGCTAGTTGTGTTTCACGATATGCAGATAAACATACAGGTACGCATGATCCTCCTAACGGTATACTAGATTTCAAAATGACTGCCCGCTAGGCAGCATACAGCAGCTTACTTGTCACGGCTAAGTAGCCGCAGTCATGGAAGGCCTCGGCTGCAGTAGTGAACAGTAAACTCAAGAGTGTTAACCCAGGAGTGTAAGAATGAAATCGTCATGCTCTTTTGCAGTGTACTTTTCTAAGACTCATTGGGCTCATTGTAGGGTCCTGTGGAGCTAAAAATGGGGTCCTCGAATGTATTCGTGCACGCACAGCACGCATGAGCACACACAGCAAAATAGTAGACTGTGTGAGTATGTGGTCTAGCAAAGGGGAGAATGGTAAAGTTTCTGTCATCCTCATTCTCTCCAATCCTTTTGGTCACTCACTGTACACTCTCTGACAGACGACTTCTTCCTCATCTTTCCTGCCACTTTTTCACAATAACATGACAAGGACATAATTTACTCTCTTAGATCAAAGTCGTAAAAATAGTTTCCATGTTTAGGGAGTAGTCTGTACAGACAGAAGACTACTAAAAAACCTGGGAGGGGTCGAGGGGGCAATCACCTAAGGCTAAACCGATCCCATGTGCTGGTTGTCCAAAAAGGCAACAGGTTAAAAGAAAAGGGCATACAATGACTTATTTAGAAGTCCAAGGAGCACCGTCAGACATCACAGACCCGGTTCAAGTCTAAACAAGGCTTTTCTAACCACAGTGGCTCTGACATTTCAGGCATTTAGCAGACAATCTTATCCAGAGTGACTTGTAATAAGTGCGAGAGTAGAGCGAGCTTAAATCCCTGTATCACCGACGTAGCGCCAAGCCAATAATAAGGAGTGCAGGGGCCAAGACAACATGCCCAGACAGTAGTATAAGAGAGAAAAACATTTGTGCTCCCAGTATATTTGTGTAGCTAACACTGACGGAACATGAAGGCGGCGAATACGGGAAGAGCTACATACAGACATATAAGCACAGAAGAGCCAGGACGATTGTTAAGATTTGTTTTAACAAACTGTCTGTGACAAATGGACCGCTTCCTTTATCTGAACCACAGACAGAGAACGGCTGGTTCGGATGGCCGTTGTTTGATGTTATCCCTCCTCTGATTATTGGAAATATTGAGGAAGTTAACAAAAGTTAACAAATAAACAGAATCTCCATTATTCAAACAGGAGAGGGTGTCAAACGTTGACAAACTGGAAAATATACGATTGTCATAAAATATATATAAATCTAAAGCCATAAAAATGACAACTAAGGGGACGAAAGAGCATGACATCTGACATCCAATGCTAGCAAAAATAATACCACACACTCCCCTTGTTAATGGATGCTAGATAAATCAACAATAACTATAGATACTGCATTTGGTAAATGCCTACAAATCTACCGACAATCTATTTTAAACAGCCTGTACAGATAATTTGTAGTGTGAATGTGATGTGATGAAAATGCATTAAACAAAAGAACAGACAGACATGTTTGCATTTATATGTCCGTATATTATACCAGGCAGTCATACTGTATGTCATATGCTGTAGATAAAGGTCCACTGTGCACATCAATGCCGTGAAAGCAGGAATAAACAAGTGGCGCTTGACAACGTTTTTCAGATGACAATATGTCATTTTTGACAAGCAGTGTTTCTCGATAGGGTCGATCCGGTGAGATACTCTGACAAAAATGGACTTAAATTAAATGAAATACTTGAAAAGCACACATACTGAACATGAGCCATCATAACACAATGCATTGAAGCCACAACAACCACACTTCTTTAAAGCACCTCAAATTGTTTTGCAAAAACAATCATTTGAATTGACATAGAAAAAAGCACCCCGCTCCGAATATTTTTCCAACAATCAGCGAACTAGAGCCGCCCAATTTATTCCACAGTTGTTTATTAACACATTACTAAATGATATTAAACCGACTGAAATAGTTTGACTCAAAATAAATTAACGTTATAAAGCCATCCACGCTTCAAATTAGGAACATATTTCACAATATTTATTTCACATCCACAAAATTTGTCAGTGGTGTGTGGGTGAGTGTGAGTGTGTGTGTGTGTGTGTGTGTGTGTGACTGTGTGTGTGTGTGTGTGTGTGCAGTGAGTCCGTGAGCTACAATACAGATTTTAACCGACAACTTAAAGTCTCATCAGACCTGCCAATGTGCTTTCCCCCCACAAAAACCTCTTGGCCGGTTCATCATAACGCACGAGCAAATGAACTGACACCACAGTAATTCATCTTTTCACACTCTCCCAAACACACTCGATTAGGCAAAGTTAACCCACGTCAATCCTCTTCTCAAAACTCTACCGTAGCTTAAACACATTCACTTGAGGGCACAATCATTCTCGACTGCTCTCTTAACCCACGTCTCGTGAAACAAAACCAGCAATAAAATAAGGGCAGAGATCCACTGACTCTAACAAGTTGAAACGGGATAGTTGGGAACGCTCGTGTCGTTTCTCCAGACCCGAGCTGTCTCGGCGAGCAGCCCCTGACAGCAAGGATGTGCTTGAACCCAACAAGACCGAGGCGAGCCAGGCAGCGACTGATCTGAGACAAAGTGAGACGGTCGTGACAGTCACCTTGTTAGCAGGCAGCAGGCAGACATTATTGCACATTATTACATGCCACTTACTAATGAAGGATTTTGGCAGAAGACCAAACACAAAGACTAGACTCGCTCTCACCCTCCACCCATTACCTCGAAGGGTTTTTCTGAGTTCTAACCCTCCCATCAACAAAAGTTAAATAAAAGATAGTGATAAATATTAGGCAACACACTTTGCTGATTGTTAAGCATATATTTTCACAGGATAGGAAAGTGTTTCACAGAGGAATAAGTTTTACCCCCCGCCCACCACCCCCTCTGTTGTCACAGGTGTTTCGGCTCTGGCAATCATGATCAGCTTAATGTTACCACTGCACTTACTTTTTGCACTCATTACACGTCGCTCTGGAAAAGAGTGTCGCCCACATGTTGAAAATGGAAATGGAAAATAAAAAGCAATCGTACAATTGCGTTTTGAGAACGGACAACATCTCCTTATTATAGGAAGAATTATGAAATACACGAGAAATGTTTACAACGTTTACAGAGTACTTTCACAACTTTCTATCAAGCCAGTCATATGTTCTGTAATATTTCTCTGACATGGACATTATTAATGACTGCATAAAGCATGGCAAAAGTACTGCATCAATTTGTTTTTTATTAGTATTCTCCTGCATTCTAAACTTTCATAAAGTACATAAAGATTCTGTCCATTGAGGCTTCACTAGTTGAATTTAGTTCTCACGAACTTCCCAGTGACCCATTTAACAGATAATACTTGCCTTTCTATTGTTTATATTGCACGCAACCTTTCTTAATGATTTTTCTGTCTGTACCCATACCTCATTTTCTCTCCTCCTTTTCCAGTAAATTCTGATGGAGTCCTAGTAGGCGGCACTATAGTACATGCCCTGATCGTATCCGCTGTTTTCACAGATCTGCAGTATCCCGATAACTCATTTTCCCCCTCTCCACAAGTACACTAAAGGGTTTCAGAAGGGAACTGTAAGACAAGAATAAAAACGTCCACGCCCCACGTCATTCAGAGTGCTGTGCTCTACTATGACACTTTGAAATTCTGGGAATCTCAGACAAAAAAAATCTAATAATATTGCCCTGTGATGTGCAGCATTTTTTTAAATAATTTTAAAGTGCCATCAAGTCCATCGCCGACACCACCCCTCCCCACGTATATAGTATCTCTTTTAAAACTACCCAAGACAACTGTATGGCAGCCCACAAAATCACTACAGTTGTTCCTCATAATGTCTTACAGAACATCAAACCATCAATAAAATATAAGAGATACATTCCAAGTAGTTGAACAGGACATTTCTGACTTCCCTCGCTACATGTGTCCTCTCTCTCTCTTTCCTTTCTCTTGGTCTCTCTGAGCCTCTCTCTGTCTCGTCTCTCTCTCTCACTCTAAACTTTCTCTCTCTCCGTTTCCACCACAGAAACTTCACATATTGCAGCCATATGAGGAAGCCCCAGCACTCTCTCCCCAATACACACACATGGGGAAAAAAGCCCTTGTGCTCTCTTCACATACTCTCACACACACTGCACACACACGCAGGACAGAGTTTTACAAGTAGAAGTTCTCTTTAGGAAGTCGTCAACTGTTTTGACGTTTAATAGTGACTACGAACAAGGCTGTTATATATAATAATTGCCAGCATCTCAGACAGAAGGAACAGCTAGAAAAGCGTATAGTATAGCAAGACAGATAGTTACTTTGAGGTACTTCTATGGATAAAAAAAAACTTTCGACAAAGACATACTGCGTTATTAGAAACGGGATCAACGTAGAGAGAGGGCATAAAATGTTAGTGGGGGTTAGTAGACAGATCTGTTTGACATTGACGTGCAAGGCTGTAAGACATAACAAGAAGGGAGACATTTTTAAGGGGTCTATTCTATACTGGAAGACTAGCGATACGTCATAAAAGAAAATACAATTGTATGCACTATGCCTAGAAGAACATCACTCAGAATGAAAAGCTTATGCTATACGTATATAGACTTATTATACCACATGTCGCTTAAGGACTTTAAAAGAAAGAAAAAAAGGCTAAGCAATCTGACTGACTGACAGAACCTCGGGATACTTCTGGGGTACACTGTAAACACTATGAAATCAATCTATATCTCCAAGGTCAGAAAGATTTTTTTTTTTTTAAGTTTGGAAAGACATAATTTGCGAAACAGATGTAAAGAAGAAATATATATGTGAGAAAACAGCTGACAAGATCCAAAGAGAACTTTATACTATTTTACTTCAGTGGACATGGAACACGCAGTTACAAAATGCTTAGAATCATGGAGATTTTTTGGTTTAAAATAACTAATAATTGGAGGAAAATCACTCCCTCCTCAATAAATAAATAAATCACTGTTTCTTACTAAACAAGATATTTTAGAGATTATGTGACAGTGCAGCCTATCCACTTTTGAAATGTTGATGTTACCGTTTTTCAAAGTTAGGACGAAAGCATTCATATTGGCATCTGGGTCCAATGGATGTGTTATGCGCTACATCTAAATCTAACAGAAAACTATAGGCTATGTCAAATCTTTGGAGCTTCAAGTTTCATTCTGTTAATTTGTATTATTTTTCTTTAAATAAAACACAAAAATAACGAGAATTAAAGAGATTAGATGCTACATGAGAACTTTGTGAGAAACCTTTTCACTACTTCTACTACTGTGAATGGCTGATGACACAGGGCGTTATGGATCTCTATCGTACCCTCTGAACTGTCAGAAAATATAGTAAAGCCGTGGCATATGCAACTCTGAGGAAGACAAATGTTTTGGTAATACGAAGCAGGCAACAGGTGTTAAGGAAATTAAACTTAAAGGCTTTAAACTTGCAAAACGGTTCTAACTTTCAGAACAAATAAGGCTCATGCATTAAGGTCATTAAAAGGTTTGTCACGATTTATGCTCGACTTTGGAGGGGGGCTTTGAAATAGGCTAGTCCTCCAAAGCCAGAGGTAGGCCTAGAATAGATTTCCAACTTTCAGAACTAAAGAACCAAACACATTAAACACTGTGGGGGGAAAGCTTTAAAACAACGTTGTGACGTTTTAAAATAATCCTTCTGCTTGTCAGAGGTGTGCGATTAAGGTCAAATACTTTCTACACAGTAATATAATGTAATTACAAATGTACGCATCCATTCGCAACTCAAGGAGCGTGCAAATGTGAACATGTGTATACACCCTCAGAGTAAAATTAACTCAAGTATTTATTTATTTTTTTACAAGTGCATCAACAGATCTCTTTAAAACTTTCTGGCGTTTAAAGTAGAAAGTCGGTCCATGGTCAATTCTTTTTTAGGGCCAGAATTGGTGAACTGTGGAGGCTATCTTGAAAAGCTTCCTCGCAGTGTGTGTGCCTCATTGTACTGGCCTCACATACTCTGCTGTCCCCACAGAGTTGTCATGCCTACGAAGCTCCCTTATCTCAAAGCAACATCACAGTTACTTAGGACACAAGAGGAAAGGGGGGGGGGGTACTTTTCAAAGTTGAGAAGAAACGCAACTCAGGGTGATTAATAGTTCAACAACAACACCGCACCGGAATAAATAACTGATAATGGGTTCTCCTTCTTTCTTGTGGGATTATTTTTTATGACCTTTACGACTATTCACATCCACCACGCGGCTCTCTGTCTGTCTCTGTCTCTTCTTGACTATATTATAGCCTACTAATACGTATACGTACTTCGTAACAATGAAAAGAAGAGGTGAAAAAGGACAGATATCCGCTGTTTAAAAACAAACCGAACTGAAAGAAAACACGTCAAAAAGAAAGCATCCGTCTTTTTGATGTGTCCACACTGACTTTGACTCTTGGAGAAAGTTAGTCAGCAAACAAGCCTCTTTCTCCTCTGCTGCTTATGCTCTCCCTGAATTCGTGCGTCACTTCTCGCAACTAGAAGAAATCTGAACTTGAGTATCAACTTCTGTTGCAGACCAAAAAAATAGTAAACAAATAAAGAAATCAATGAATAGTGGAAAACGTAAACAAACCCCACTCGTGCTGCTGACAAAACATTCAACAACTCCTAGTCTTCCCCCCCCTTCTTCCAAACAAAACGCAATGATCAACATTTTTGAATCGATCCACAGCATTAAAGCCACAATAATATCCTAATCCAAATCAATTAACACAAAAATAATAACAAATCAAAAGTATATGGGGAGAACAAAACACCAACCTACTGTATAGCAGTAATAGTAGACAATCACTCCACGTCTCTGATGTGATTCGGGTGCATTTCTAACAATCAAAGCAGTAGCAGCCCAGGCTATCGCTTCTCTTCCCCCCCACCAGTAGCTGTATCCTCCTATCCCCCCTATTTGTATTTGTGTAGCGTTTGTATGACCTAACCAAACCTTAATGCCATGTGAATTCAAAGCGGTGCTACTCTCTCTCTCTCTTCCCCCTGACTCCCTCCTTCTCTCTCTCTCTCATTCAGTAAATCCCCCCTTCCCTGCCTTTCCTTCCTCCCTTCCTTCCTTACTTCCTATCACGCCGCTTGCTTGCTATCCTCTCTCGGGCCGTTATAGTTACATAAGACGCAAAAGCGGCTCGCTCGTAAAATAATAATAATAAATAAAAACTACTACTACTAGATGGGACTATTTCAGTCCTGATAAACAGGAGAAGGACGTCTTGCTTTTTTCCCTTGGTAATATATAACGCCGACAAACAGCAGTTGCTTTTCTTAAAAAAAATAAAAAAAGATGAAGTGATTCTCCAACACGTTTAGTTAACAAGAGAAGAGCATGCGTTTCTGTGACTAAACTACACACACGCGCGGGCGAGTGTCGCTTGCCGAAAACAGCAGACCTGCAAGCTCACAAGGCGTCGCGACCGCGACGCCTTGTGAGCTTGCAGGTCTGCTGTTTTCGGCACTCGCGCAACTTCGCCTCGCATGATCGTATCGAGCCGCCAGCGCGTTTTTTCGCCCCCCGCTTCCAGAAATGTCACTGCACCACCACCACCACCAACTACTACAGTCGTCTCTACACAGGCTGTTGTGTTACAGCCAATTCCTGTTTGTTTCCCCCCACCCTCACTGCCTTTCTTTCTTGTGTCGCCGCTGCTTACCTGTTGCCTCAAAAATAGCAATAGCCCTTCTTTTTCTCTCTGTGTGTGTGTGGGTCTCTCTCTCTGTTTCTTTCAGCAGCCTGTTAAGATGGTGGCTGGCTGGCTGGTTCGCTTGGCTTGGCTTGCTCGTCTCTTTGTGGGATCTCTTTTTTTGTTTTTTGTTGATGATGTCGACTCGGGGGTGACTGTTTCTTGGCTGTCTTTTTTTGTTGGTCTGTCTGAGAGAGGGGTGGGGGGAGATTAGGCTTCACACGGCTGCACATCAAACTAGACTAGGCTAATCATGTACCGACTGTTGTTGTGTGTGTGGGTGAGTGGGTGTTTTATTTGGCCCTAAATATTACTCGCTATTCCTCGGCGTTATAAACGAGGACTGGGTATCAATGCCGGTTCAGTGGTGGTGGTCGCCGTTGTTTTATTGTTGTTTTTTTGCTGCCTGGTGGTGGTGGTGACATGACACCAAAGCAAAGCGGCTGCCGCGTATCTGTTTTAGCGTTATCGCTTTGCTCAGTGCTATGACAGGACCTTTCTGTCTGGTCTGCCTCCTGTCTGTTGGGCTAGCTGTGGGCATGACGTCACAGGAGGAAGACACAGCCGCGCTATTAATATCAAGATGCCTCGATGGGGAGAATGCGCCACCCCGAAGACTGACTCTTAAAGACACACACACGCACGCGTGCACGTTAATCTGGTTCACTTACATTCATTATTTAATCTTTGATTGTAATCTTGTTAATCTATGTTAATGATTTAAGGATCCCTCGTATAGTTCAGAGAGAGACCCCCAAAGATTTAAAAAGAGCTTTGCTATGTTACAGTGTACAGTATCCTTAGTCCATGAATCAATCCATAGTCTTATTGGATTTACGCTACCGTTAAGGGAATACATTAATCTAGTTTTATTACTACCTCGTTAAATTATTATTTTTGTTTTGTCTTATCAAGTGATCTCAATAGGCATAAGCATCACATGATGTATAGACAAGACTGGTCACTATGCACGTAACATCATCATCATACCCGGAAGTTGCGGGAACGCCTACCGATTGGCAAAAAAAATCACACCCGTGTGAAGTGAGTGGTGCAACTCCGCGTGGGGGTCCCCGGAATGTCCAGACCCACAGGACCACAGCCTGGGTGCCGGCCCAGTTCCAGCGAGCCGCCCCATTTTTTTGTTGTACCACTCAAAGATACTTTCTGGCCTTGTGGCTCAGGAGGTAGAGCAGGTCGTCCAATGATCCACGGGTCGGAGGTTTGAATCCCGACTCCTCCTGTCTACATGTCCAAGTGCCCTTGGGCAAGATTGCCACCATTGGTGTGTGAATGTGGGAAGTGAGGACGCTGGCGCCGACTGTTCGCCGCTTCACCTCCCAATGCATGAATGGACCATTGTAAGTGCTTTGAGTAGGCATGTAGTGCATAGAAAAACGCTATAAAAATGCAATTCATTATTATTCACCTCCTTTCCTTATAGACAATTGCAGCACATCTGACCTATATATTTTATTCCCATCACTGGTTTGTCTTTTTTGCATGCATGCTTTTTGTGATTTTCTGATTGTTTCAAAGTTTGCCTAAACTTGAACTGGAAACTTTCATTCAACCTCATCTCTTACCCTTTAGGTAATAAAAAAAATCAAATTAATTATTGTTGTTGTTACTGCTTGTACTGCTGTTTCTGCTTGTAGCCTTGTACCTGTATGTGTGAGTGACAAATAAAACTGTCTTAAATCTTGGATTGTTATGTGAGTGTATTTGACATACTGTATGTAGAGGAATACAGAACAGTTTACCTTAGTGTCCGTTAGCCAAGTAACTAACATATTCTCTATCCACAAAGGGCAGAATTAATTAGAATTAGCAGTCATGAAGATCCAGAAATGTTGAACTTGCAATAAAGAGTGGGAGCATATTAGCAGTGCACAGACTTTATACTGTATGTATAATAAGCAGTTATACCTGCTCATCTTTTATCATGACTGTAGATATTAGTGCGTTAAATTGCTTTTTTCTTTACTGTACTCAACATCCACTTGCGGTGCATCAACTTGAAGTTGAAGCCCAATCTTTATTGCCATGCTCTGAAATTAAAGTCTTTAATCGGAATTAAATCGCACATATTAGACAATGATTGAGCTTAATGAGTGAATCAACAAACCAGCCATAATGATGATGCCCGTCGCCCACACCACAGAGCTGCTGTACTTTGCTTACTGTAAGTTGAACACACATTTTCATACATAATGAGATTTATAGACATGAGAGGGGCACAGTCTATGGAAGGAGATACAACATGGAGGAACGTAATTTATGTTTAAATAAATAATATACACTATAAATTGTTGTTGGACACAAAACTCATATAAACTTAGTTGACCGCTCCTATTTTCCCTCAAAGATTTGTTTTTGGAGATACAACATGTAGGAACGTACTTTATGTTTAAATAAATAATATTGTTGTTGGAATTAAACCTCTATCTCCACATTTCTCATGCCATACTTTGTCTCACAAAGATAGCACAAATAGCCCATGTACAAGCTCACGACAAGTCACTATATGAGACATGTTGGGAGCTTGTAGATCTGCTTTTTTATGTTATAAATTTAGTAGCCTATTAATGAGAGCATGGGATTATTGTAAATAATAAGTGAATCAAATGGAACACAGGTTATGTTTTTCTATTTCCTGAACTGCTATGGATATTTATCACACGACTTGGTTGAATGCTTGATTCTGATTGGTCATTCGCTGAATTCAGCGGCGTGTTCTTGATAACAGACCGCTCCGCTCTATAACAGACCGCTGCCTAATCAAAGGCTCAGAGCACCTGGCTGCGCTGCTTGGATTTTATGCTGTACCCGAACATAACAGCCATGCACTGTAAACAAACACACAATGCCATTTAACTAAACATTGCTCTCTGCGGTGCCAACTTGGAATACTTTCATTACTGTAAGCAAGGAAATACTGTGTTTTGTTGTCACATTTGGGTACATTTATTAATTGATGAATTAAGTAGCCATGTAATAAGTGGGATAATGTATGGCTAGTGTAGGTGGTCATTGTTTATAAATGTGGGTGTTTTATCTATCAACAATGACTACCTGGCCATACATTATCCCTTATTCTTACAAGATTTCCACCCGACAGTGGCGATATGCAAAGTGTAGACGTCATGTAGCACACTGACACACGGACAGCCCAGTTGTTTTAAAAATAATAAAAGACACAATAAGCCGATACCTCATAGCTGTCATTGTGCTATGGTGGATTTGTTAAAAAAACATTTAAATTATAATTATACTTTTGGCCAAGGGTGACCGGGCTTCTTGGTTAGAGTGGGTGAAAAGGCCCTTAAAACAAGGCTCCAGACTTCCCAAAACAAACTGGTCAGGCTACTACTTAGCCTCACTCTCCGAACCCACCTCACCCCTGCCCACTTTGACAGGCTGGAATGGCTTAGGGTTGACGACAGAGTACAACATCTTGCAATGGGTCTGGTCCACAAGATTCGATACACCACCAAGATACCCATGTACCTGTCTAAATACTTCCTTAATGTCAACGAAGTCCACACCCACAACACCAGAGGGAGTTCAACAAACCATGTTTAACCCAGATTCGGCACAAACAAGGGACTAAATAATTTCCGGTCCTATGCCACCAAAATGTGGAACGCCCTACCAACAGTCATTAATTAAGACATGCAAATCCCATGACTCCTTCACAACCGCTCTCAAAGGGCACCTACGGACGGCTGCAATTCGAAACTGGCCCCCGTAAATCTGAATCCCCCACCCACCCCTTTTCCCCCTCACTGTATATGTTTTCTTTTCCCTTTCTACCTCCTTCACGGTGATTTCCTGTTCTTTGGCTATATAGAAGTGTATATTTGTACGTCTCTAAATGCTGGGTCCTTTATTGGGTCCTGCACTCACTGTTAACAGTTTTTGTATTGAGTTGTGCTTGAAATGTACTGTAATTCTGCAAACTGTTATAAATACTTCAATCAATCAATCAATCAATCAATCAATCAAGGTCCCTCAGGACTCTATACTTGGCACGCTTCTTTTTCCCTCAACACCAAAAGTCATCGCCGAAAATAGCTGACCTACAAGCTGTGGAATTACTGCGACACCTTCTGAGCTTATAGATCATCTCTTTACATGAGAATTCAAATATATAAAGCAAACAGTGTGCCTTCTCTCCCAATGGTCTAAAACCATGATAAATTCCCCAGGAAGTGTGGGAAGCCTACATAACTTTATCCAATACAAAATGATAGACATTAAAAGTGTCCACTAAAATGGCATACCATTATTCTTCTATTATATTACGTAACAGTATGATCATGTTTCTTGAAGTGGAAGTAAAAACGTCAGTGAAGGTAACACTGTGACAGGTCCAAAAGAACCTTCCTGTGTGACCTTCCTTTAAATATAATACTTAACGCTCTTTATCACTCAGATAGATATCGTCTCTGTCGGGTGGAAAACTCATATGCCCAAAACGTACTGTTCAGGATTAAAATAAAAAAATTGCGAAGGTTGCAGATCTACAAGCTCGAAACACGCAGATCTGATGCAGACTTTATATTGTTTGTATAATAAGCAGCTATACCTGCTCCTCTTAATCATGACCGAGTTAAATTACTATCTTTACTGTATACTCTTTCAACATCCACTTGCGGTATGGGCCTATGCATCAACTTGAAGCCCAATCTTTATTGCCATGCTCTGAAATTAAAGTCTTTAATCGGAAGTTAATCGCACATATTAGACAATGATTGAGCTCAATGAGTGAAACAACAAACCAGCCATAATGATGATAATGATGATGCCCGTCGCCCACACCACAGAGCTGCTGGGGATGGTGCAGTACTTTACTTGGTAAGTAAGTAAGCCTTGCCGAGCCATGAGGCCCATAGGGCTGGAGCCTATCTCCTGTTTCTGTAGCGTGAGGCAGCTTGATGTACACCCCCTGGACATGACACTAGTATGTCGCTAACTAGCATGCTGACGCTAGCACCCCCAATCCAACCCTTGATGCTGAGTGTCAAGCAGGGAGGCACTGGGTCCCATTTTTAGAGTCTTTGGTATGACCCGGCCGGGGATTGAACCCCGACCTCCCAGTCTCAGGGCGGACACTCTAACCACAAGGCCACTGAGCTGGTAGTACTTTACTTACTTCCTTTATTATAATACTTAACGCCCTTTATCACTCCTTAGCCTTTCAATCATATTATAGAAAGATATCGTCTCTGTCGGGTGGAAACCTCATTATGTACCAAACTTTTTGGTACATAATCTATTTTCAGGATTCAAATTCAAAAATAGCAAAAGTTGCAGAACTACAAGCACTAAACACGTAGCCTCGTGTTGCGATACTAATATACCACTGCGCTGGGCTATACGTGGCATATGCATACGCAATAGGGGCGGGTGAAGTGTGTCTGCGCCAGGCTACGAAACACGCGGATAGTATGGTTAAGTAGGGCGTTAATTTACACAAAACCTTAGAATATGCATGGCGTTAAGAGATTTATGCCCGTCAGCAACGATATGCAAAACAAATACAGGAAGACAGACAGACAGACAGACAGACAGATAAATAAACGCCGAGGGCAGAAGAGAGAGCGAGGTTATTGACAGACAGACTGATATAATAAGTTTAAGAGTCATAGTAAAAGTCGGTGTGTGCATTCTCACTTGTTTAACGACCAGGTGTGACCTTCGCTATATTTAACACCAAAGGCTTGTCAGGAATTTTATATTCAATATTTTATGATTTTCTGACACTTTGTCAGATTAATGCTTATGTGTCATTTCATCTGCCTGTCTGGACAGAATAGAGTTACTGTACAATGAACTCCACAGTGACATACAGAACAAAACACTTTCCTTCTAACTTATAATTTCCATTTAATTCCTTAAATGTATCTGTAATTTAATTAAGTAATTTAATGTTTTTGTTACATATCTTTTTGTTTGTTTGTCGTAATAGTCATCGACTCGTCATCTAAGCACAACTAAGAAAGATTATAATCGGGGATGCACCGATGTACCGGCCACATATCGGTATCGGCCACATATTTGCCGCTATTGTTCAATATCGTTATCAGCAAATAAAACTGACATTAACCGATGGCAGTAGCCGATCTTTATCTGTTGGTGATAAGCATACATTTTACGTTGGCGTGTTGGTGTTGGTTATCTGCAGTCTACCAAGCTGTAGATTCTATGTTGGTGTGTTGGTTATCTGCAGTCTACCAAGCTTTAGATTCTATGTTGGTGTGTTGGTTATCTGCAGTCTACCAAGCTGTAGATTCTATGTTGGTGTGTTGGTTATCTGCAGTCTACCAAGCTGTAGATTCTATGTTGGTGTGTTGGTTATCTGCAGCCAACCAAGCTGTAGATTCTGAACATGTATTTCTTGTATTGAAGATATTTGTTTCCATGGCAAAAAAGGGGGAAATAAAAACTAAATAAGCCTATATCGGTATCAGTATCGGCTAAATAGTTATTTTAAACATCGGTATGCACATCGGCCAAGAATGTCCATATCGGTGCATCCCTAATTATAACTCATTGTTATTATTGTCTCTAGATCAGTACGGTCATGTTCAAAATGTTAATGTTTGTTTGGTTGTTTTTGCAAAGTGAAACACCGAAAAGAACGAAGGGCTTCACCTAAAGCTGGCTCGTGCTAAGGAAACAAGCGTTTTGTGGTCTTTTCCAGCCAAAGTAATGCTAATTTTCTTGTTATGACAGATGTGGAAACAGAGTCAAACTTGTTTTAACTGGAAATGTAAACACATCACAATAGTGTGCACAGTGGTGCCCGATGCTTTAAATATCTAATGAAACATTTGACTTGGTTGTTTGATGACGGGGCTGAGGAGGAAGAGGGCGCGGAGCCCCCACCAGGAACAGAGGGCCGGACACAAGGGGCCAAACAGGGCCCTGAAGACAGGCCAACACCGCAGAATAAGGACCGTCCTTTTACAACCCTTGATCAAACTTAATTAGTTATACAGTGTATGCATGCAGCGTTGCATCCACATGGGTATTATTGACATTTCACGAAACTGCAGAATTCTTTTGAAGTTCAGTACTGTATACGAAAGTAAATCAGTAACATTGTAAGGCTTTTGGCCTCTAAATTCTCTGCTGTATGGATGAAGGGAGCCAGCTCATCCACAGAATAAAAGGGCTGCTTTTCTTTTTTTCTTACCACTGGTCGAGAATTCATCATCCTGGGCTTGGTCTTATCAATTATTATTATTATTATCAGATCCCAGCAAGCATGGTCAGGACCTGGAAGAATTGGTGACGTCTCGATTGTGGCCAGATCAAGTCAAACCAAGACTAGACATTTTGCCCACTAAGGCGGACATTCCTGGATGAATCAGAGAGAGACTGATCGAGGCCAGATCAAATAACTACCGGTAGTTAGATTTGGCCCAGAATAAGCTATATCCTTCTACCCTAATAGACAGGGGGTACACAAGCACATGGCCGTTTATCCGTGCTCCTTCTCCTACCAAACCACACGGTTAGCACACATCTCTCCATGCAAAATAAAATCTGCACGCTCCCAGAATCCAGCTGCACTACATTGCATCCACGCAACTGTCATATTTACTGTACAAATATTAGTCTTGGAAATTACATAAAGATCATCACCATATGGGCTGTGATCCGGCCTAGTTCTGAACGCCACCAGAGTTACCAGAGGACGTCATCATGACGTCATTTGGCTTGCTGGGATAGTTTAACGATGCAGAGTTGCATTGATGACCTGGTCACAACTGAGAATGAGATGTTGACTGAGACTCCCTCTAAGAACACTGGTTAGCTATGGCTATGCTCTGTATGTAAATAAATAAAACCATCACAGTCAAGAAGTCACTCACACTTGGCCTGCGGCAGCATGCTTTAGGTTAAAGTTTACATTGTCCAATTAAAGGGTGGAGAAAAATCATTATTGTTTTACGCAAACATCTCTGTTCAAATCTAGTGTATTACTGCAGAGGACCCGGCCTTTGGTATATGGTTAGATAAGTAATGAGCCAGCCAAGCAAACTGCAAAGAGAGCAAACTGTGTGTTGCGGGTCTTTGGGGATGAAAACCTTAACCTTTCCAGCCCACATACAGTAACAACAGCGTGAACACATAATTGTGACATTTGAATCATTGTTAGTACCTACTGTATCCTGTTTTCTTGGAATGGTGCAATCAATATGCCACCCACCAAAGGCATGCAAGCCTGCTGCTGACAGTGCATTAATGACTGCAAGACGCTATACATGAAAGGAAACACAATTTCAAGCAAATAAATTGTTTCCTAGCGGCTGTTTGGATTCAAAGCCCTATTCTCCTCATTTGAGAGATGACATTGCATTAACTATGTAAGCCCTATATATACTTCATCATGCTACAAATATGAGAATAGCATAATACGTGTACAAGCACACATTGTGGCACATGCCTGTAGATCTGCTATTTTCACTGTGTTTGAAAATGATTAACTGGTGAAATTCTTTGAAAGATCGACTCTAATGTCACGCCCAAAATAAGGACACCATGCAGGTTGTTGTTAACAAATGCTTGCATGTTTAAATTGACTGTTGGGGTATGTGTGTTGTTTGCATGTACAAATAAAAGAGTAATCTAAATCATATTTGTCCAGCAGATGAGACATTCATTCATGTCATATCTGTTCTGCACTGCACATAACCCTTTAAACAAACTAAGAGTTTTAAATAGAAGTGGCCACGACACAGGCGCTTTTAGATATAAATTAGATTTCAGTCTTTTCCCCACTTATATCATGTATAACATCCTATACGCTCATAAACAATTAAAGTGCAAAAAACCTCTCTTCTGTTTGAAGTTAAAACTGGGGTTAACGGAACATGAAGGACTGTGTACTGAGCTGGGACCTGCTCACTTCAAGCTGTTTGTAAAATGGAGAACTGTGTTATACGGAGGCCACTTGCATGCTTATAATCATAAATCCTTAATTGCAGCATGGCATTTAGTTCAGTATTTGAGTATAAGAGGGTGTGTGTGTGTGTGTGTGTGTGTGTGTGTGTGTGTGTGTGTGTGTGTGTGTGCGCACGTGCGTGTGCGTGCATGTGTGTGCGTGTGTTATCCAAAGCACGAAAAGAAAAACATGTTTGCAACTTCTTGTGAATTCATGGTGTTTGTGTACACACACGTTCTACATAATCACGGAGATGAAAATTCAAACAGGACACTCACTTGCACAGAATCTAATTCAAAAGAAGTTATAAACAAAATATGGCATTGCATTACGTACTTTTCTTTCATTCACACACACTGGTTTAGCATCTATAAATACTGTGTATAAATTTACATAGTATTTCTGCTGAATACATTGTTTGTTGTTCTGTGAGTTGAAGTATGCAAATGGACAAAGTTCAAAGTTATTCCAGGATTCCATGAGATGTTTCAAATATGGTACATCTTAGTCAAAGCATAACGCACACTTTGACATTATGTGTGATTATGAATTATGTTAATTGATCCAAGCGGAACGTTTCATGCCGCAGTCAGTAGCCCAATGTCAAGGAAACGATTGGGATACATTTATAAACTGAGACTATTCTCTTCACAAAACATATACGAATATGGCATGCAGTGATTTGTTCTCATGGGTATGGCATATTTTAGACATTATTACTTGTAAAATGTAAATGATCATTTTTTTCTTTTTAATTTAGAATGACATTTTAAAAAGGATTAAGGAATAAGTCAGATATTTAATTGTTCGATGAACCCACCATTTCTCAATTGTGTCTCTTACAGTCAACAGAAGCTCAAACTAATCAAAACTGTCTTTTCATTATGGAAATGAAAATATTTAATATTAATAATTCACAACAATTAATACCCAAAAGGATAACCATTGTCAGGGGTCTCTCTATTTCCAGCCTGAGTGAATCATGTTGCTTCATTTACATTTACTAACACATACTCACATATTATATTTATACATTATATAATAATGTATTTCATTAGGCTATAAATATATAGCCTATACATACATCACATAAAACTGAAACTACACATTAAAATCCTCAATTCTATCCTCAATAGTTTGTTGTTGTGTGGGAAATATAAATAAGGAAACCAAAATGTTCCATTTTGTTACCTTTGTACAGAATCAGAGTTTAAGGAGCACTGAGGATTTTGCTGTGTCATAGACAGAGGCAGAGAGAGATGAAGGGTTTTGCTGTGTCATAGACAGAGGCAGAGAGAGATGAAGGGTTTTGCTGTGTCATAGACAGAGGCAGAGAGAGATGAAGGGTTTTGCTGTGTCATAGACAGAGGCAGAGAGAGATGAAGGGTTTTGCTGTGTCATAGACAGAGGCAGAGAGAGATGAAGGGTTTTGCTGTGTCATAGACAGAGGCAGAGAGAGATAAAGGGTTTTGCTGTGTCATAGACAGAGGCAGAGAGAGATGAAGGGTTTTGCTGTGTCATAGACAGAGGCAGAGAGAGATGAAGGGTTTTGCTGTGTCATAGACAGAGGCAGAGAGAGATAAAGCGAGGTTAAAATAGTGTTATTTGGGGCGGGCAGACGGGAGACAGCATGCGAATGGAAAGCAGAATTTATAATTAAAAAAAAGTATGTTGGTTTCAGTTTTCATGCCGACTATATAGCCGCCAGGCTGCCCATCTAGACAGATGGTCTAACTTTATAGGAATTAAATATACATATACTGCTTATAATTCAACACACTCGCTCTCTCTTTTTATTTTACCTCCCTGTCTGTATTTCCGTGTACCCATTCCTTTGGTCTTGTAGTAGACAGACAGGGCAGTACACACACACACACACACACACACACACACACACAGAACATGCAAGACACATATAGAGAGTGAGTCTGTCTGTGTCTGGCTGTAAATTACATTTTAAAATGCTGTTTTGATATGTTGAGGCTTTTAGTAAAAGTCCAGATATAAATCTAACTATGTCCCACTGTGGCATATGGCATTACACTACGCTGGGGGAGAGAGAGAGAGAGAGAGAGAGAGAGAGAGAGAGAGAGAGAGAGAGAGAGAGAGAGAGAGAGAGAGAGAGAGAGAGAGAGAGAGAGAGAGACAGAGACAGAGACAGAGACAGAGACAGAGACAGAGACAGAGACAGAGACAGACAGACAGACAGACAGACAGACAGACAGACAGACAGACAGACAGACAGACAGACAGACAGACAGACAGACAGACAGACAGACAGACAGACAGAAAAACTTTATTGTCACACCTTAAAAACTTTCCTAAAAAAAAAGAAGAAAAAAACTGCATGCACTGCATGGTAGCAGTAGCAGAGTAAAGACCTGCTTTAACTCCCCCCAAAACCTCAGATTTTCCTTTGGACAGTAAGAGGGGATTCCCTTTTGACTGAGCTTAAGGTTGGCACCCAGGTGGTTCCACAGTCAGCAGCAGGTGTGTCCATCACGGTGACATGCTGCACGGTGGCATTATGCTGCACTCATGACTCAGCTCACACACACAGAGAGAGGAGTAAGCCTCTGTCCACACTGTGATTCATGATCCCTTCATAAATTCACTTCGCTTCAGCATTGTTGTTCATTTCCGCAAAGGCAATTTTGGTTGCAGCAAATTAGAAAGACATGCAAACAACAAAAAAACCTCACATCCACACTCAATGAGACATGTTTGATGTTTTCACCACCCTCTGGTGGACACATTTGTGGAGAGATAACATGGTACTCTACATACATACATACTGGACGCTTCACAGTGAATAAACTACTCTGTCAAGTTATTTTTCAGGGGGAGAGTTTTACCCTCTATTTTTGCTGTGTAATAAAAAAGCCCAAACAATATTCAGGGAGAATATACAGACAGTGATCATGGCCCCTGTGTCCTGATTCTGAATTCTATTTCAGCAAGTTGAGGGAATAAATGAATATTTGCACCACTTGTGCCCAACATTTGGCAGTCTAAACCACATATACTGTAGGCTAGCAGAAGGAAAGGCTAGAAATGCATCGTGCAATGGATGAATACAATCTGACATCAGGCATATTGTCACCTATATCTGATGAACTGTCACCTGTCTGATGAACAACTCATACAGAACCCATCACTTTGATATGGTCGACTACTATTGCCTACATATATATGTACAGTATATCAAATGTACTGCCTGTAATACGAAGCATTGCTCTTCTTCATGACAGCATTATTAAATAAATCCTGCTGCAACCATCACTAAACGGTACTTAAGGGGATACACAAGGAACGGCTGTCTCTATTCATTTGATTTCCATGCCGGTGACACGCTCTGAGATGGAGAGACTCCATACTTCTCTCTCTCCCTCTCTCTCTCTTTCAATTAAATTCGCTGGGCTTTAATGGTGTGGTAAAAATATGTTTTCATTGCCAAAGCATTTTGTTGACAATAATGACTGTAGCACAACTCTTTGGCTCTGTGTGTGTGTGTCTGTCTGTCTGTCTGTCTGTCTGTCTGGTCTGTCTGGTCTGCAGGGTACAGTCAGACAATAAGACAGTTATACTGGTGAAACCACCAGCTCAGTCCCAGCCCTGTCCTCACTTTTTCCATCTTACCATATTGAATGGAAGCCACCCCCTCCACCCAACCTCCCCATCTCATCTTTCTGGTCAGGAGATTTGAGGAGTGAGGACGCATTCATTTACTGTGAACCAGATCTTCAGGTCTTTTTTTGAGGATATCACTGTGTACAAACATGCTCATTGCGCACATTAACTTAACCACATGAACCCGCTAGAATTCCTATTCCAGGCCATGTCATAATAGGCAAACATTTGGCCAAAATATGCAAACATTCAGCGAAAATATGAGACCTGGCGTATAGAGGGAAAAAAAGGAGGAGGGCCGAGTATACTGGGAGACCCCAGTCAACAAAGTATAAAGTGTTTCAGTGGTTAATGTAATCATGCAGGACTCAAAACCCACATTTGTTGTGAAGTGCATTCTTGATTAATCAAACTCAACATCTCAGATTTGCCTCGGGACATTGTGTTTATGGTATAATGTTCCTGAGGTGCCCGCTGTTCAGGTTTACGTATTGGGAGAGGTAAACTCTGCGTCTTGCTCTGTAAACCGATCGTTTCTGGCTCGCTTGAGCCGTCGTTGCATCTGCAGAGTCCTCGTTTATGGAACGGCCTCGCAAACAAAGCCTGATGGAACCAACATGTGCACGGAGGAGGAATTCACGCCAAAGTAGTTATTTATGAACCTTGAACTTGATGTGGAAAAACTCCCAAAACCAGTGTTTGCCCTGGCCACATTTTGTTATGTGCGACTGAACTAAACCCAACGGGAACGGAACCGGGCATAAAATGGCTGCCAACGGCAGCTGTGAGATCATCAAGGAAGTGAATATTAGCATGTTGACTGATGGGATATTCAACCTCAAACCATAGACCGTAAAGCCACATAAACCTCGTTTAAAAAAGGGGGAGAAACAAGAAATAAATAGAAGTTTAAAACAAATTTGTTTTCTACAGACTGCACAGGTTTCTAACTGTCAAAAATATAATGGTGGACAAAAGGGAGCAAATGTGTTTCTTTATTAAGAAAACATACTAATTCAACACAGCAGGACTACATACTGTGTGTATTATCAGCAGTCTGCTCTTTGACTTCAAGTAGAACACACAATCACGCAAAGTAGCGTAAAGTAGTCCTGCTTTCACTCACCCTGACTTATTGACAGATACATTTTGATGTTGATAAAATGATAGAATGTTTGTGAAATTCTACACTACATGGTAAAATCCTAAGTAGCGTAACATTTAACTTTGTAATACAACGGTTCCCAAAATGGGACATACATTAAACACACACACTATTTAATGTTTTTAGAAATTAGCCGATCTACAAACAAACTCATAACGCTTAACATTTTATTTACGATTGTATTTCTTTTTATAATTTTTTTTTAATTGCAACGCAAAAAGGGGTCCCGAACCATTGTGTGTCCCGAACCATTCCGTTTCCCTTTCAGGACAGAGGTGTCTTTAACTGACATGGGATCACAGCTTTCCTGTGAACTCACCTGGGGAGTCTGTTCTACTATATGTTCTAATGCAAACAGCAGGTGGTCCTGATGTTTAGCACACACACTATAGGAACCCCAGCTGCAGGGTTGTGGTTCACATTGTTTAGCATCAGGTCCAAACTGTCCAAAGTCCAAACTGAATCAGCGCACCAAACTACTTCCAGAACACCTCGGTGTCGCAACAACACACGTTGATACAAAGGCATTGGCGTAATCCAAGACAATTGTAAACATAACTGATGAGGGGAATAGAATAATTGTACATGTACACAAGCCAAGCGTGTGTTGTGTGCACGCACCCAATGCACGCACATGTGCACACGCACACTGTCGTGCACACACATACTCAATATTGTCTCTCAAAGCCTGCGTACAGGCTACTTATTTGTCGCAATACACGCCACACGCACGGATACACAGGCACACGCACACGCACAGTCGCACACTCAGTCACGCACGCACACACACACACACACACACACACACACACACGCGCAGAGTCCTAACTAAACATACTTTAATGCAGTCCTGTGCACTGC
>NC_137878.1:27635394-27637894 GCF_963924005.1 Protomyctophum bolini
ACACGCATGCACGCACACCCACGCACACCCACAGCGTTTCTAAAGCTGGGGTTCGGGGAGACTGCAGGGGTCCATGGGGAACGTCCACCAGGTCCCTGGTGAAAACAGAGTTCCCCTTCACTTCCATATCGTTGCTCAGTAATACATTACAACACGATTCAGGCAGGAACAGGTCTCTCTTTGTACACGGCCCCTCCTTTTTTTTTATGTGGTGGAAAAAGTACTCAAATTGTTTTACTTAAGTAAACAGTATCAGCACTGCAATATAGAAATGCTCTGTTACAAGTAAAAGTCTGGAATTCAACCTGTACTTGAGTACAAAAGTATTGGCTTCAAAATGGACTTCAAATACCAAAAGTAAAAGTGCTCATTGTGCAGAAATGTCCCGTTTCAAGATTTCAAAAGTATAAAAATATTTTGTGAGCTTGTAGATCGCCTATTGTCAAATGGTCTAAATGTACCGAAGTGGGTAAAATCAAAAAGTAATTAAAGTAACTAAAGTTTTCAAATAATTGTAGTGGAGTAAAATAACATTATTTGACATACTCAAGGAAATGTACTTAGTTACTTTCCCCCACTGCCATTTTTCTACGCAGACACACCTGGGAGCTGCTCCTCCTGTCCAATCACAGCCTTGCGCTGCCGATCGGACACAGTAGCTTTAAAGGGTGATCTTGGGTTTAAGCCCCTATAAGATCACTCCTCCAGTGGTCAGTCTGCACCGAGGGAGGAAAGGCCAGGGCATGACTCATGCACTCTCTCTCTCCACCCCTGACTCTCACAGCCAGCTGTGGGACTCGAACCAGCGGTCCCCGAAGCCGCGCCGGAGGCCAATATTATTACGGGGATTTTTTTTGGAACGAGGAGAGAAATGTCCGGAAAACCGAGCTGGGCCTGCGGATTAGAATATGTCTGCACCACGAACCAGGATCCAGTGTGTAATGAACAAAAAACCTGTTGGATAAAAATGGTGGTAAAAATGTTTTTTATATAATAGTCTGAAGCCCTGGGAACCCAAACAAAAATAGCAGACCTATAAGCTCACATAGTGCGTCGTTTTGGTGCAGCCTTGTGAGCTTTTAGATCGGCTATTATTACTATTTGTTTTCTAATTCATGGAATTTCTTAGACTTCTTCATGAAATTACTGAAAAAAATTATTTTTTATTCATGAAAAATGTTGCTTTTTTTGGGAATGTTTTTTGACCTTAGTGGTCTAAAGCACTATAGTTTATATATAGGTGTTATCTACGTATCAATAAACATGTCGTCAGATTCCTCTCTGTCCGATGGAAAACTCACATGTCCAAAACTGTTGCTTTCCATGGATTCAAATTCAAAAATAGCAAAAGTATAGCAGATCTACAAGCTTGTACTGTATATCTGCTACTACGCTGCAGTATGATCAAGTATACGGGCGTGAATGTACCAAAAACAAAATGGAGAGATAGGAGGTTTGTGGCCCACAGCGGCGGATATTCATGATGGACTATAGAGTCGTATAGGCTACTGATGAGGCTGAGATGTTTTGGAGTCTATAGCTCTAGATTAGACCACGACAGGCTGCGGTTTGTGTCCTGCCCTGCCATATAAGACCTAACTACCAGGGCCTCAACACTGCTAAAGACATTATCGCTTAGAATAACCCCCGCTCTGCTGCGCTGTGTGTATGTCTATCTGCTGTGTGAATGAAGTGTGTGTATGTGTGTGTTTATGTGCACGCGTGCATGCATGCGTGTGCACGTGTGCGCATGCGTGTGCATGCGTGTTTGTGTGTGTGTGTGTGTGTGTGTGCGTGTGTGTGTGTGTTGTTTTGACCAACAGCTAGAGATCTGAACATGCAATCGGCCCGCTCTGTGGTCAGAATCCCTCCTTCTCTCAACTTTGTTGTTTTCTGTGTTGTTTTTCATGCATGGACATCAACCCTCCCTCCTCCCCGCTCCCCCCCCCCCCCTCCCATTCTTTTCTTCTTGTCTTCATAAAACTGTTTTTAAACTTTTGGATATCTTTCTTCTTCTTTTGATGAGGTTTTTCCCCCCAGCCTGCCACACACACTCCCACTCTGTCTCTAATTCCTCTGTCTGTCTCTCTTCACTTTGGTCTCTCGACAATGAACTCCTGTGACCCTCTCCGTTCTCCGTTGCTCTGCTGGCAGACAGTTAAAGTGGAATACCACTCTCTCCTTAAGGATGGCAGTCCTTTATCTGACAAAAAAAGGCCAGTTGCACTGAATGCGGATATACTGAGGCAAAGATGTGCTGTCGAAATGCATTCTAGAACCTTCTGGAATGCCTTTTTTAGATTCTTTTCGATTTGGTGATTTGAAAAAGCTGCAGATACTAGTCAAAAACTAAGTATTAATGGCTTTAAGTGGTTAATCGAGGAAAACAAATCAAGCTAAAGTTGAACAAAATCTACGGTTGGACTATTCAATGGGGCGGCTGTGTGATTTTCTAATTGGTTTGAAAGGAGCCCCCCCCCACACTGTTTTCTATAAGCAA
>NC_137878.1:27642894-27660394 GCF_963924005.1 Protomyctophum bolini
GGCTAATTTTCAGGATTCAAATTCAGACATTGCAAATGTAGCAGATCTACAAGCCCACTCCCATCCCATTTCTGTAAATGTGCCGCGCACGTACGGCGCACACACACACACACACACACACACACACACACACACACACACACACACACACACACACACACACACACACACACACACACACACACACACATACAGAATTGCCTGTCTGAGGTCAGAGGCAGCCATTAGTGTTACACAATGCCAAGGACACTGGCACAGATAGATGTTTCTAATTTGGAGCAGGAATCTTGCACACCACAGAACCAAGACCTAGTCCTAGACCAATGAATACCAACCTTTAAAAAACACACACATATATATATATATTGCTGCTACTCTGATTCTTCATTATTCTTCTTTTGTTTATTTAAAACTTTCCTTAATTAATAATAGTATTGCTGCTATAATGTCTGAGGAAACGGCTGGAGGGGGGCTCCCCCTGACTGAGAGACTGTACCGCCTCTCGTGAGACTACAGCACGCCCCGCTGGTAGGACTGTCTCTCATCTCACGAGAGAAAGAGAACAAAGAATAGAGACGTTCAAAGCCAAACGCAACCGTAAAGTTAATTCCGTAAGTATTAAGTCCTACAGTTCAACTTGTTTGTTTGCTACACACCATGAGTGCCTATATGACAACGTATAAGTTATTTCCTAGGGTCACTATTATAACCTGTTGTTATGTTATGGGGTTTGTGTATTCAAGCTAAAATAACTAATGCTAGCTATTTCCTGCTCGCGGGTGCATGTGTTTGTTCCGACATACTAAGAGTCCAACAGGTACACCCTACCCCAAACCACCTAATCCTAACCTCAGGGAAGCCACAGGTGAGTTTTAACCAGCAACGCATGTCGGGAGCCACAGGTTTGTTTTAACCAGCCACACATGTGTCGTAACCGGCAACGCATGTTGGGAGCCACAGGTGAGTTTTAACCAGCCATGCTTGTGTCTGACTCACCCTGACGCCCCCCCCCCCTGCTTGCTGAATTTGGTCAGAGAATGCTACAGTATATTGTTCGTTCCACATTTTTATGGTGATAATGAATGAAGAGTAATGTCGTTGCACTTATTGTCTTAGAATGTGACCAGAGTGATAAGTTGGTCTGAGTCTGGAGAGGGAAGTCTGGAGCTCTCTGGTGGAGCTGTTACCTCCGCGACCCGACTACCTAATGTATGAGCGGATGAAGACTAAGCAGCAGTACTGTTTCTAACCAAAATAGAGTAGAGACAGGTTCCATGTAAAACCGCTGTTCAAATGTAACTTGAACAGTTAAACAAAAATGTCAAGTTCAGAGCACCTCTTCACAGAGAGGCTATATTGCTTTGGCTTTATTAGGCTTGTTTATATAGTACATTGTGACTGTAATCATTGTATATTTATATTCTGCTTATTACAGAAACGACACACGACCCTGGTGTTTAACACCGTTCAGGCAAGGAGAATAAATGGTCCTCGTTCGCCACCATTGTTATCTTTCATCTAATCAACGCGAGCATAACCTATCCTAACCATAGAGTATTAAAAGGATAGAGACTAAACTGGCGCGAAGCTCCGCCCCTCCGCTATTCATGTCAGTGGAAGTTGCTCAGTGGCGTTTTGAAGCACCCGGAAGGCTGCCGGAAGTACCGTCTATTTCCGCATTTTTTCGCTGACATCAGCATTTGGACACCAAAATTTGTCCGGAAGTCAAGAAGTGCGGAAGTGCAGCTGGGCTTTAACATTGAGCGCTCGGTTGCACGGGGTTTCCTCGTCAAGAATCCACGGGTCCGCCTGCAGTCCTTCCTCTTACCACTAGGGCCCAGCGATTCAACATTGGAGTGCCTAGCTGGCCCCTTGATCCTAACCAATACAGTGGTTTACTGGTCCTTCCAAACAATAACACAAAAAGAAAAACTACTGTGTAGTCTATACCCTGTACAGCAATTTCGGTTGTTTTAAATGGGCTTTAAAATCTTTTTTATTAGATTAGATTTGATAATAAGTCTTCACTTTGTTTAGTTTTTTCAGGTTGTCATCTCTAGATGTCTATACACCACCACTGTCACCAAGTAGAGGTGGCCACTGCCGTGACAATGACATGATATCTCTCAGGTTTCCCGTCTGTGTGTCAGTGATGTTTCAGCTCCAGGCCAAGCCGGAGGCGACGCTGCCGTGTTGTTGACCCTGAGGTCACTGAAGGACTGATGGGATGAATGTGATTTTCCTATAACTGTACAAGCTGTGCTTTCTCTAAGTCACTCTGGATAAGAACAGCAGATAGAGACGCAGTAGAATACAAATGGCCGCCTGGCGGCCTGGGGGGCACATGCAGGCCACCACCTTTACTTAATGTGGCCCGCAGGTTAATATCGGAATACTGATATTATTGATTTAAGCTGTTACTATTCCAAACATGCAAACATGACCTGCTTTAATTACTTCAGTCTATTTGTAGCTTAGTATTATATTTTCATTGTCTATTTTAATGTCCAATGTATCTGTATTTAAAAAGTACAACTACTGTAAATGCATTTGAAATTAAATAAAAATGTTACTCTTCAGGATTCCAATTCAAAAATAGTAAAAATAGCCAATCTACAAGCTTGTAGATCTTGTGTTGTACGAGCTTGTGGATCGGCTATTTTTGCTACATTTGTGTGACACGGAATAATAAAGTAGGACATTAATTACGAAAACAGTTAAGAGGTTTCTGGCTTAAAGTCAAATTTCACACACACATGTTCCACACTACTACATGGAGTGCATGTGCCCGACCTCGAGTCGGTCAGATACACGGTTGTCCAGAACCGCCACAAAGGGCTCTGATCAGGCTCTGCCAGTGGACCTATAATGAGCATTCCCAGCCTATGCCTCAGCCAATTGCCATGGCAACCCCACACATGCCATTTGATTACTTAACCAGTCCACTTTTCACAGTCAGTTTGCACTCTTTAGACACAGGCAGAAGGACAGATACATAGATCTCTATATACACTATGGGCACAAAAGGGACACAGACAGGCGGTTAAAACCAGTGCTATGACAACGGGAATTGCATGGTTCCCATGTAGGCTGGTGGCCGACAGCGACAGGGCACAGGTCTAGTTGGCTAAAGATTTGAACACAGATGGACAAACCCGTACCTTGACATGAACACAGGATACACACATCAATAGAACAAGTGTAGCGATATTGAATGGAAAAGCAATTAAACCCCTCTTTTTTCAAGTGCTTAGTATTGATATAATCGATTATCTGCACTCCAAAACAATTCGATACTGATTATTTGCATTGCAAAAACGATATGACACGATACAAAGTGAAACGATCGGATATGTGTGCTGTTTACATATCAATAAACTTCAAATTCTTGAAATTAAAATAGATTTTCCGATGCCGTTATCATTACTCCCCTACTAAACATGTACGTAGTGTTGTTGTTAGTAGGAATAAACATATAGAAACACCTGGGAGGAAGTGGACTAAGAAAGGGCAGGGGCCAAACCGTTTTCCTGTGCCGACACAAAAAAGGAGTTGAGCCAGAGTCAAAAACTTTTTTACCGAATATGTTCCCAGACTGAAAAGGAGCTATAACCTTAACAATGGTGTGTCTTCATGAGACACAGTGTCTGCCTGTAGATGATGCACTATGCCGTGACAAAGTTGAACATCTCGCAATTGTAGAATGTGGATGATGCCACCACAGTCAGCGGGGAAATCAACTGATAACTTTACGGCGGGCTCTCTGGATGTGCCTGACAAACTTTATGTTCCCCCACAAAGCTCTCTGGATGTGCCTGACCAACTTTACGTTCCCCCACAAAACATCGAAAAAGAGATTCATATACTTCAGCATATGATGCCTGAGTGTTAGGATTTAACACCAAGCCCACTAGCATTCATTAACACTCCGACATGATTAGCATAAATCTCATCAGTAAACTACGGCATCATTTAGCAGCATCTCAGCATCAGCTCACCCCAGACAGCATGTTGCACATCACAATGAGTTACTATGGAGCGGGCGAGAAAATAATTAGAGAACGATAGAGAGAGAGAGAGAGAGAGAGAGAGAGAGAGAGAGAGAGGGAGAGAGAGAGAGAGAGAGCGGGTGTGTTTGCATATGTTGATTTTGATTACTTCAGATACATTAGTGAAATGACTTGTTAAGCAGGTGTGTGTGTGTGTGTGTGTGTGTGTGTGTGCGTGTGTGTGTGCGTGCGCGTGTGCGTGTGTCGCTCAGGGAGTCTAATTTATCAGGCAGCATCTTGTTACGTTGCGTTTTTTAATCTTTCAGAGACTCTGTTATAATAAGAGTTATGATAGCATACCGCAGGACAACTATCTGATTAATGATGCATGTGTATTGTGTGTGTGTGTGTGTGTGTGTGTCACTGTGTGCGTGCATGCGCGTGTGTGCACACGTGTGCACGTGTAGGCATGAATGAATAACGGATTATGATGATCAGGCAGGCCGAGAAATGAACGATGACGAGAGAGACAGAGAGTGAGAGAAGGAGGGACAGAAGGGGCTGATTTATACTTACGGTAGTTGCACGCCCGTGTCTTGCACGGGAAACAGCAGATCTACAAGCTCACACCGTGTTGCACTGCGACGTGTTGCGACCATCCAGATCTGTGAAGAAGAGAGAGATGCGGCGATTTAGAAAACGAGATAGAAATATATTGAGAGAAAGAAGCAGAGAGAGGGAGGGAAAAGAGGGAAAGATGGAGAGAAAGAAAGGCAGATGTATGGAGGTACAGAGGTCATAATTCATACAAACAGACCTCCAGCGCTCAACTGAAGAAATGATGATGCTTCACTAACATTAAATTATTAATCGCTCACTGTGTGTGGGTGTGTGTGTGCATGAGCGCGCATGCCGCATGTGCGTGCGTGTGTTTGTGTGTACACTTATGTGCATTTGGTTTCACAGACTTCACAGACATTAGACTAATAAGTCATTCCACGTGTGTGTGTGTGTGTGTGTGTGTGTGTGTGTGTGTGTGTGTGTGTGTGTGTGTGTGTGTGTGTGAGAGGAATGGTTTCAATGAGTTCACATACATCTGACCACTACTTTGTCATTCCGGTGTTAAGCACAGCATTCTTTCTTGTCTGTCAAACATTCAGTGCATATTTATTCCATTAAAGTACTTGTTACCGCTAGACTTTGATGAGAGTGTTGGAGCGAAAAGCACCATATTTCCCTCAAAACAAGCCTGATATGTTCCCTGAAGTGGACATGTGGGGGGGGGGGCGTCATGGTCAAATCATGCAATGGGAACGATTCAAAGAACAAATGAATGAGCAGTCTGCAACCTATACTGAACTGCATTATATGGAATAGTATATGTTCCGCATTTTATTAACAGAATATCAATATACAGTAAGCATGTGCTATTTTGTCCAGGGGGTGTACTTGGTACACGCTACAGAAACAGGAGATAGGCTCCTGCCCTATATGTGCCTCAGGGCTCGGCGAGGCTTACTTAAAAGTACAACATTTGCCTCTGAGATGTAGTGGAGTAGAGGTATAAGTATTGGAACTTGGTGCTTAGTTACTTTCAACCACTTCTTTGTTTCACCCGGTGTCCCGTCGGACATAAATGAAGCCCTGATTTGACAGCCATAACTACAATGAAAAGCATCTTTTATTGCAAGATGCTCCGGCTCTTACGGCTCAAGGGGCTTTTGTTTACACGTCGTGGTCGGTGCTGCCCGTGCATGGAAGCTCATCTGGGGCGCGGTCGTAAAACACCTGAATAGGGGTTTGCTTGTATAAAGTGACAGGAGTGATGTGTTGTGCAGAAGATGGCCGCCTCCAGAGTGAGGCCTAGTGTCTATAACAGCCCTCTATCCCTCGCTGGGGCCGTTGATGCTTATGAGCACTAGGTGTTTAAGGTGAGACACCCCAGGTGAAATCATGATTTTTCTTTTTTTTTTTTTTTTGCTATTTTGCTTCCTAAACATGTTTTCTTTCAAACTAAAGCAAAATACACATTAAAAATACAGATTTAGATGTTTAGTTGGATAGTTTATTTTAGCCAATGACAGCTCGTTTTTCGGGGTGAAAAGCCACCATCTCTATTTTCATGATTGGTTGTTGGTACAAAGGAAGTGACCATATTTGGATCAGACCACAGTCAGCTTGAGGTCCAGACCTTTCCAATGATATATGCCATTATATGTTGTTGCCAAGGTTTGGATGAGATATTTTGTCTCAAAATAGTGGCTTCAAATAAAACGTTTTGGAATTTTACAATACAAATCTTTAAAGGCCGTTTTCTCAAAATGAGTTTTCCTCATACTTGGGACAAAGAATTTCCACTTCAGTTGAACTCACATACACCAAACTTTCCAGTCTTATTCATAACTATATTCCGCAGACATTTACACATGGATTTGTTGATATATCATTCACAGCCTGATTTACATCACATTTTATACCAAAAAAATGCCGAAAATTGGGTTTTTTATGCCTGTTGACACTATTTTCTGATTTGTGGAGTGATAATTAGAGATATCAAAAATCCCATGTGTAATTTTCTTTGTCTCTAATGTGTCAACAAAATGAAATGATCATTTTGAACCTGGCTTTATCCGATCTTCAGATTTATCGTCCCGAAATGTATGCAAATTAGCGCATATAATGCCTAATTTGCATATTTAAACATATAATTTCAGAAAACTTGTAATACAAAAAATCTTAGTTTTAATATAAGTAATCAACTGGAGAAGTTTCATTGTGATAGCTATTATTTAACTTTTTTTCCCTATTCACCTGGGGTGTCTCGCCTTAAATATTCTCTTTCCCCCAGTAGGGATGACTCACCGGCATGAAATATCACCTGGAGAAGTGTTCTGTGCGCGTGCGTGTGTGTGTGTGTCTGTGTGTGTGTGTGTGTGCGTGCATGTGTGTGTTTTTGTATGCGTGTGCGTTGATGACTTAAAATTACCAGTGAGTCACCAGCATACTGTACATCAAACTATGTGCATGCACATGACCACATGTGTGTGCATGTGTGTGCGTGCGTGTGCGCTCGCATGTGTGCGTGCCGTGCCGTGCCGTGCGTGCATGCGTGTGTGCGTGCGATGTGTATGTGTGTGCGATGTGAATGTGTGTATCCGTGTGGGCCTGCCCTGCATGAATGTGTGTGCTGATTGCAGAGTAACAGGATGTGTGTGTGTGTGTGTGTGTGTGTGTGTGTGTGTGTGTGTGTGTGTGTGTGTGTGTGTGTGTGTGTGTGTGTGTGTGTGTCTGTGCACATGTGGATTTGTGTGTTTGCACTGATTGCGGCGTAATGTAGATCACATGAAGCAAGAAATCAGCTTTTTGGCTCCATCAATCATCCCCCCCCCCTCCTTCCTTCCCTCTGTCACCCACTGTCTCTCTGTCTCTCTCTCTCTCTCTCTCTCCCCATCTCTTCCCATCCTTCACTCTCTGTCCCTCTTGCTGATTCACTATTTCCTTCGCACATCTTTCTGGTTCGAGTTTCCCATCAAACCACTGAATCCTCAAGCATGCATGGCGCGCAAATGGCACCTGAGAGACATGAAGCTTTCTCATTATTTAGGTATCATCGCTGAACAAATTATCGATCGTAATTCCAAATCAAACTCATGACAGATTGGATGAGCCAAGCCGTATTGCAGAACGTTCCAATTTCACTCCGTTATGGCATGATGGGCCAGGATTACATTTGTCTGTGTCTCTGTTTCTTGTTTATTGCAAAGCGTGCATTGCATTGCTAGCGTGCGTGAGCGCATGCCAAACCTCCAATTTGAGATAATGTGTTAATTTGGATGTGCTGTTTTGTTGTTTAACTCTGAGAGTGTGCTAATGTAACCAAACGAGAAGCTTGCCCGCGGCGCGCTCACATCTAACGCCACGAGTCTATGTGGCAGTGAGATCTGACACACACACACACACACACACACACACACACACACACACACACACACACACACACACACACACACACACACACACACACACAGTACATTTTTAACAAAGGCAGACAGCGATTTATCTTTGGCCACTGACTGTGTTTTTTCCCCGTGCTGGGCAGGTTGTTGTGTGGGTGCTCTGTAGTCGGAAAGGGAAGCTGCGAACACCCACAAAGCTGGGTTGAAAACGCAGAGGTAAAGACAGTGACGTATACATACCGTATGCCGTATACACGGCCACAAAGCACTTCCGCATACGTCACGGTCTATGACTTGGCCAACCGAACGGCGCACAAAGCTGTGCGCGCAAATACTCTAGTCTTCTCAAAGATGGACCCCCAATTGGTTACAGGTGTACACTCTGAGTTGATCCATTAAAACCGGGAAATACACATCATTGTCATTTTAGATTATGTACAGTATAGCAACATATAGTTTCTTAGGATGTACAGCCAAACACAATACTCTCTACTGGGCACAAATCATTTTCAGATGTGGGTCCGCAGCATAATTCATATAAGTTTTGGGGGTGCTTGACGTGAAAAAGTTTGAGAACCACTGATTGAGAAGGCACTGAATGGGCCTCAGGTCTTAACGGGTTAATGAACACTAAGAATTTCACCGTGCAAAAATCACTCTATAGGACGTTCTGCTCACATGTGTGTCTCAGAGGTGGGCTGTGTGGAGAACTTGGGGATTTCAAACTAGATTTAGAAATTCCTCCGTTGATGCGACACCCGTGGCTACTAACACCGTTCCAGGAAGAGAAAGGCTGTAGTTTCCATTATCTTGAAATCCCCACAGATGATGTCATTGGCAGGTGCATCTTCACACTATATCCACAGCAGCCCACCTCAGAGACACAGTCTGCAGTGAGAAGACAGAAGAGCTACCATGCTACTCTGCATGCTTCTGAGGCCTCCACTTCCACGTTGGCCACTGCAGAAACGGGGCGTGGTTGTACACAATGTACAGTAAGCACAACCCGTGTAGGTTTTAGAATGGCGCTGCTACTCTGTCGTAAGTAGGGTCAGTGGGTCCCAAAACTAGGGGGCGGACCTCAAAGGGGTTACCCAAATTATTATTAATAATAGCTTAAACAACACAGTATATAATATGCAGGGTATATCTGCTCGTTTCTAAAGATACAATTTAATGACTTTTAAGACATTTTATACCAAATTGGGCAAATTGTCAAAACTTATGTAAGAAAGAGGCAAACAGAGTGACAAGCTCACAATGCAACACAATGTGTTGAGAGGACATTGTGCTAGTATGTGAATGAATGAATGAATGAATGAATGAATGAATGAATGAATGAATGAATGAATGAATGAATGGATGAATGAATGAATGAATGGATTTTTATTATCGTGTCTTGACATAAAAACCCATGCCTTACAGGATTATAAGAAGACGAAATAAACAATATCACATTCACTTCCTGAACACAGAAACTACACTAAGAGAATATGTTTGGTTAATTCCCCAAAAACAGAAATAAATGTACATCTCACATATGTTTTTCTTTGTCTGTTTGCCCCACGCTTTCTCAGAGGACTCTGAAAGTATAAGTCCGTCTTCATATAGTGAGCATTAGTGAGGACCTTTGTTAAGACGAGAACATCCAGATTCTATCACTCTAAAGCTGCATCCCCTGCTGTGATGTCAGGACAGGATGTTCTAGGAACCCTGAGGTTTATAGCCAAAGACTGTTCAAGTTCTGTTGCACACCGGCTAGGTTGGTAATTAAAGCTAGAGCCAATTTAGAAGAAAAACTTTTCACACCAGTGAGCATATTTGTGCAACTTGTTATATAAAGGCATCCTTGAGGGCATTGCCTTACGGAGATTATATGGGTACTTAAAGTCCTCTGGAGAGTCTGGATGGCACTTGGCCGTGCCATGGCCCGATTGCATCTCTGCTTTATCTAAAGGCCTGCTCAAAGTAAATAACGCGCTCTCTCTCTCTCTCATGGGGCATATCGCTAGATTAAATCAGTTAAATGGTGCCATCTGAATGTCGTCTCTGTCGGGTGGAAACCTCGTATGTCCAAAACCTTCCAGAATTCAAATTCCCAAAATAGCAAAAAGTTGCAAGATCTGCAACCTCAAAACTCGAGCTTGCAGATCTGCTATACTTGTGTGTGACGCTGTAGTAATAGTATGATCTAGTATGGCGTTCATTTACAAAACAACACACACACAACGTTACAACATGGAGATAGGAGGTTTCTTCCCGACAGCAACGATGTGCTCTATATGCCTATAATGCACTTGACACATGAGTCACCTCCGATTCCTCACCTTACTGATCCTTTTTAATTTAGTATGATCACTTTCGTGGACATCAAAATAGATGCACATGATAAATGAATGCATGCAGAATGTGCTGGAAGATGGGGGGTATTTCATGACTGAATATCTTCAGAAGTATGCTTTCTTAAATTAATATACGGGAATGTGATTACTACGCAACAATTTCTTTAAAGCTAATTTCGTATACGACGTGAAATGAGCTTGATTAATCGGTGTTGTTGGACAGGGAAGAACTAGGAACTACTTGCGTGTCTATTCCAATGTAGTCCAATCAATCATTTCTTTCTATATCCCTAACAGGCAGATTTGGCACCGAGCTTTCTCCATGTGAATTCCAGTGTGTGCACATTCAGCGCTGTGGGAGCGGCGGTGATTAGCCTGACACCCCGAAGGCTGCATGGCTCACTGCCGTTGGAAGCAGCTAATGGCCTCAGTGTAGTAATGCTAGCTAGCTGACATGTTATTGAACTACACAAACGCATAAGAGCATTGTCATTACACATTTCCCAGAGGCAACATTAGTGTCTGGCGTATTAAGAAAACAACTTCTTGACAGCTCTGGACAGTCTGGAAGTGAAGTTAACGAGAATAAAAAAAATAAAAAAGAAGTGGAGAAGAGAAGGGCGCCAACATGAAAACTTTATAAAGTAACTGATGCTGACAGAATTCGACTTATCTTCTTCAGATAATCGTATAATACATCTGAGAGAACCAAAGGGATATTTTAGCCTGAGGCGCTGAATTTGTTTGACTCTGACTTGTTTAGTTAAATGCAGCCATAAAAAAAACACTCCAAATGTCTTTGAAAAGGTAGAAGCTAATAGGCATGTTTTACAGCCATGTTTTACAGTCACAGCAACGCCCAAAAACACAGTGGAACGTGTCTGCAACATGTCTTCCATCACTTCCTTTCAGCGTGTTTACAGGTCAGCACAGCAATTCCTTTCATTGAATCCTTTTCTCTATTGTTTCAATGCCTGTACATCAACAGAATGTCATAGAGAAAAGGACAACCAACCAGAGACAGTGTGCTTCAGCAGAAGCCTACAGTATGTAATAATTCTAGGATTGACCTAGAATGGGTGTGATTGTCTTCTACATTAAAAACCGCAGGATTATATTATATTGTAAATTATTGGTGACATGGGGCACACACCCTGGCTTTATTGTCTAATGGGATATGCTATTGAGTTGGAAAGGGGTTATGGGTTTATTGTGGTTAATATATTATATTATTTTATGTTACATAATTTATCCATCATTATTTTATGTACTTCCCATACTATATAGGCCATATACCCATGTCCGCGTCTAACCACATTTTCACTCCATTTTGCATTGCAGCTATAATTCTACAGATTTTGTCCAATACTCAACACATTATGTCTGGAGTCGCATGATAAACATGTATCATTCAGATTTGTCATATTATTCCATGATTCTATGATCGCCTTCCAAAGTTTGTAAAAGGGCCCATTTTACAGATATGTTATTATTACCCACACAGCTTCCTCATGTCTTGCCAGCTGCAACCCACGACCCACACAGCCCTGGGTAGCCCACCCAGCCTGACAAAGACCTGTGCCTCAAGGGTCGGCCCTTTTCCAGTCAGCTATGATCTCAAAAGTACCCGGACGTGGCTGTGTGTATAATCAGGAATCATTTGGTAGTCTACTCATTGTGAGTCACCCATGGCGGTTTTAGTATTCACTGTGTGGTAGGCATAGGGATTCGTTTGGCAGTCAATACGAGCCCCATTCCACATTGTTTTTTTGCATTCACATTAAGTCACTGCGAGGATTCGTTTGTATTCATCGGGAGTCCTTTAATGGAATGAGTCATTTGCTGGGGTCTGAATCGATGGAGAAGAAGAGAGAGAGTGTGTGCGTGTCAATCGATAAGGAGTCAGTATCGATGGATGGAAGGGTCGTGATCTCAGTGCACACTAAGGCAGGCACACACGCACGCATAGTTTACATAGAGGTACATGAATACATAAACACACATGCTTGTGAATGCCAAGACAGACAAGGACACGTACACCTACTCTAGCATATAATGGGATAACAGGATCATTTATTATGAATTACACTATGCCTTCTTCACATCCAGACTTGATTACTGTATATGGGACCACCACCAAAGTCACATAAACAAACAATAAAGTGCCGGGTGCAGGACATAATAACGTCAGCACACTGGATGATGCTCCAAAAACCCGGTATGAATAAGGGCTGTTGAGGCTCCAAACGTCACTTACTAATGGTGGAAGCCAATCCGTTTCATGTTTTTAGAGCACGACTCCAGTGGGCCCACTTTATTGTCTTTTGGGCCACCACCAAAGTCCTCAACAAATTAAAATATGCAAGGCTACTGTTATGACCCTGGCCGGGTCATACCAAATACCCAGTGCCGCCCTGCTTGGCACTTTAAGGGTTGGGTTTGGTGGTAAGTGTCCAGGGGGTGTACATTGTACATCATGCTGCCTCACGCTACAGAAACAGGAGATAGGCTCCTGCCCTAACGGCCTCATGGCTCGGCAAGGCAAAATGGATGCCTGTCTGCACCAGTACCCGAGAGACCACACAACACCAGTCCTCTATGACACGTGCTTCTTAAAAAGCTCTTAAACGTCCTTAAATTCTCACTTTACTGTCATCAGGGCGGTCCCGTGTCCCCCACAGGTTGGGAACCACTTCACACTGGCTCCAAGTCTACTTCAAACCCTTCAACCCCTACAACCTCCCTACACAGTATACCTCTCAGACCTCCTCCACCATCATGCTCCCACACGTAGACCCTCAGGTCAGCTGATGCCAACCTCCTGGTGGTCTCCAGGACCAAGCGCTGACCGTGGGATGGCAGGGTCTCCTCAGTCGCCCCCACCCACCGCCCTGTCACTCAGTCACAGCCCACATCAAAGCATCCCCCCATCCACTGTTCTTTTAAAAGCGCCCTCAATCCCCGCCTCCTCAGAGTTCAGACTGACCGTACACATCTAATTTAGTTTTTCATCTCTTTTTAATTGTCTTTCATCCCCGTATTTTTTAGTTTTACTCATGTGTTGTTTCAATAGAGTTATTTCCTTTGTTTTGTAAGGCATCTCCGAGTATAGCTACAGTAGAAAGAGTCTTCTGTAAGTTAGTTTGACGCATTATATTATTAGGTTTATTGTAACCATTCCCCATGTGTTATGAAAAGAAGATAAAACATTATTTGGCATGCCTGTTCTTTTCAGGGGACATTTCTCAAACCATAATAGTGTGTCTCAGATTTATCGTTTCTCTAGTTTATTTGAGCATATTTTTTTTTTTACATCTGGAACAAGAGGCAAGAGGATTTATTTTTATTTTCTTCAGGCAACAACACGACGCATCTGGCTGGCAAACATGATCTCAAGCTTCTCTGCTTTTATGATGAACGACTGTAGTAATAATTAGGAACACAGTTGATTGGTTCACGGCCACTTCTGTAGTTGGATTATTTTTAATTACTGTACTTTAATTTGGCATTCCCTCCAGAGTGTGGGTCAGATGAGGAGGTGGAGCAGTGGAGATGAGACCATGGCGGCATAATTACAGAAAGAAAGTCACGCAAAACTCAGTATCCATTTAAGCCTGATCAACTTGAAAGAGGAATAGCGAAAATGCGACTCATTGCTATTTATTTTTTTACTGTTGTTGAAAAGTGTCAAATTAAAATAATCAAAATACAAATCTTGGAAACTTTTTAGAGATTTTGAGTAACTGTTTGATTAATTGTTTTTGCAATATTTTGAATACAATTTATTTAAATTTCTTTGATTTTCATAAATATTTTGGAAAAATCTTTAGTTTCTCTACCTCTACCTCTCTGCCTAGAATGACATGCCCAAAACAGGGATGCCAGGTTGATTAAATCAGGCATGTGCACACATAGACATACAAGGGGGCTAGAGCCCCTTCCCTTTTACCCGTCTGTAAAAAAGAACCCGAAGGCAGCATTGAGGAGAATAGCTTTTTACCCGAACTCTCCTGAGCTTGAACGCAGCATTTTGTGTTGAAACTAAGAATTTGTTCAGAAATGTATGTCGTACGCCGCATCTTCAGTGGATAAAACTGTGTGGCTCGCGCCCCGAAAATAGCTGATCTACAAGGTCTCAATGCATCGCAGCGCGACGCGTTGAGAGCTAGAAGATCAGTTATTTCCATAACTTTTAAGTAATTTCAGCCCCTGCCTCTCTAACACTCTCTGCACGTCCCCGAATTAAATGGTAAATGGAAATGGAAAGATGGGACGGAGTTTGCTGACCTGCATCTCCGGGTTGGTCTAGTAACTGGATCTTGTTAGCTGGATATTGTCCTGATGAATAACTAAATACATGACGTAGATGAAACCATGCTCACCATGTGGGTTTATTCAGATAATACAATGTCACAACCGTTTTAGTAACATTAGTATCCTTTTGGACTTAATGTTTAATGTGACGCAACATGACCAGAGAGGAGATTGGAGACATATTGAGAGTCAAGGATATACAAAGTGGTTGAGCGAGAAAACAACAGAAATCTAAAAGAGTTCCCCTTCTGGCATCAACGGATTGCAGTTGTTAACCTTGAGGAGAGCAAATTCACGCACGTGCACGCACGAACGCAACCGAGGCATGCATGTGCACAGACATGCATGCAGACAGTGCACACAGATGCATTAATGAATAAAAGACATACGGTAGGCTACTGTATATAGGAATACATGTAGGCTACTGTATGTGCACGCACGCAAGCACACACACACACACACACACACACACACACACACACACACACACACACACACACACACACACGCACGCCCGTCGCCCAAGGGAAGATAACGAGAGAAAACGAGACAAGACAAAAACAAAAAGATGGATAGCAGAACAAAGAGCGTGAAATAATTGAAAACACTGATGCTTATTTTCTGTGGGAGGATGATATGGTGATCTACAGTAGAGAGGCCCGCTGCCCTCTCACAGAGTTCTAGGAGGTCACTTTGGAACACGCTATAGAACATTCCACCGCATTCTGATGGGAATTCCAGATCTGCCAGTGTAGCTGTCAATTATATCCAGATTTTCAACTTTACTGGGGCCTCAATGCCACATCAATACTGCAGTACCAAGCCTTCATCTATCTCTGTCTCTCCCTCCCTCCCTCCCTGCGTCTCTCTCTCTCTCTCTCTCTCTCTCCACCCCAGTCCCTCTCCATCCCAGACGTCGTTTCCCCTTTGCCTCCCCGCTTTTCCCGCGTTTCTTGTGTTTCCACACTGGCACAATAGGAATAGCGATGCCAGGGTGCCCGCCACATCAAACACAAACCGGGGGGAGGGGGAGAGAGAGAAGGAGAGAGAGAGAGAGAGAGAGAGAGAGAAAGAGAAAGAGAAAAAAAAAGAGAAAGAGAAAGAGAGAGAGAGAGAGACAGAGACAGAGAAAGACAGACAGAGGAGGAGAGCAAGACAGACAGTGAGTGAGTGAGTGAGTGAGTGTGAGAGAGAGAGAGAGAGAGAGAGAGAGAGAGAGAGAGGGAGAATTATAGTGCGGGTAGAAATCTGATTGTGCATCAAAGCAAAGCCGAGTAGAAAAAGCTTCCTCTTAAACTGATTATATGTCCATGAGAAACTGAAACCACAATGTCTCTGTGTCTCTTTTGTCGCTCGCTCCTCTGTCTCTGTCTCTCTCTCTCTCTCTCTCTCTCTGCACTCCTTCGTCTCCGTCTGTCCTGTCCTCTGGTGCCAACTGTCTACACGCTACCAGTGTCTACTTTTACACATTGCCTATCAAAGCCATGTCTGTTTGATCAAATCCAGACAGATGTGCTGTTTGTACTCCCCCCCCCCCCCCCATTTGCCCAGCGTTAACATCATCAACTTGTATGTGGAATGCAACAGGCGGTGACCGACGCTGCTTAAATGCTTCCCCCCCCCCCCACCCCCCCCCCACCCCCGACACTTGGTGGAAGGATAATTCAATAAATGATAATGGAAAAAGGCGTCATCTGTTCTTCCTATCATCTTCTTAAGATTTCCAAGTGCGTCCTTCAATGACGTCACGAAGCAGAGCGTTGATTTTATGGCTCCTATGTGTCATTTACTGTTCACAATATGCAGTCGTATAGAGCGGGGAATAGTTTTATGAATTTGCACCATGCCAACAGAACCACAACAGTTGTTATCTTTTATACCTGGAGGCTTTTAGTGAAACATTTATAGTAGGTCTATTGAGGGGGTCTCTGACTCCGTTTGAATAATTCATCTGGAAACGTTTGTTTGATGTGAACTGAAAAGGTGAATTATTTATTCTCATGAATTGTGATGAATTATCAAAAGGAAAAAAAGCCTTATCTGTGGAAGAGACTGATCTGCAACATGACACGCCAAGGCATACGTGCGTGTGTACGCTGCCGCTTCACATACACTATCTTAAGGGGCGATAAATACTTCAAAGGGTATATGATATCAGATATTTAAACGAGCATAAAACGATGTGGAAAGGAACAAAGAATATATTCGCCATTTTAAGAATTGTAATAACAACGTATCGATATCTAGCAGTGGAACAATCATGAGAAGACTCAGTTTTATTTTAGTACATTGAAAACAGTTTAAACATTCAAACTGCCAACAACTAGGAAATTAGCATGATTTTTCAATTCAAAATACTGGTTCTTTGCACGCATGCACACACACGCACACACACACACACACATTTCTTGAGGGTGAGCCTAGATTATTAAGCTATATACGATCGCCACGCACGCACGCCGCGCACGCACGCATGCACAGACGCACAGACACACACACACACACACACACACACACACACACACACACACACACACACACACACACACAGACACACACACACACACACACACACACACACACACACACATCCAGATGCATTCAGAAGCAATCCATCATTGCAAGGAATACACACAACACAGATGTACACAGCGCACACACACACACACACACACACACACACACACACGCACGTCACACACACATGCACGTGTGACCTGTGTGTGCACGCAATCTAAGGATACAGAGGCTTTTACAGTATGAATACACAGCCATCGATCATTCAAAGATATATGAAACGGAAACACGCACGCACGGTATGAGTATAGCGTTGAGAGGTTGTGCTAAAGAGCATGTAGGGGAAATTGTCAACGTAACGTCAGACGCACTGATCACTGAT
>NC_137878.1:27665394-27672894 GCF_963924005.1 Protomyctophum bolini
AAGCAGCTCCATATATGGGCACAAGTTGGACCACGCCATCACACTCATGTCACCATGACTCAGCCATAACCATATAAGGAGTCCCCAAAGCAGCTCCGTATATGGGCACAAAAGCGTGACACACGGACAGACAGACAGACAGACAGACATGATCTGCTAGGTCTCATAGTAAGTGCTCACTGAATTCGCAATTAACACCCCATATAAGGCATAATTCAAATTTGACGTGTCAAACCAGACTAGGGGCTTTTCATGATTCTGAATCCATTCCAAGCATAATGACATTTTACACCTTAGGTGGTACCAATTCATGAAAATATCAGTGTTGGCCCCTTAGGGGGTGGGGGGGGGGGGGGTGTGGTTTGTAGTATAGGAGGAGGTGAGGAAGGAGGCAGAGAGTGAACAAGGGCATGCCTAAGTAAATGTTAATTCAACTCTGACTGTTAAATTTTGTTCACTCAGGAAGTGAAGGACGAGTAAATACATGAATATAAAACTGAAAGCAGCTACAAAATGTACTAGTAAATACAAAATTATTTAACCTGTTTACCTTTGGCTGCATTTTGATTACTTTGCTTGAAACTTTACTCAGAATCGTTATAGAAAGGTGGCTGCAGCTTAATTGGCCCGGGCCGGCCTAGAGGGGCCTGGGCACCTAGGCTCCTAATGCATCGCAGGCCTGGGCCGGCATATAGGGGCCCGGGCACCTAGGCTCCTAATGCATCATGGGCCCGAGCCGGCCTAGAGGGGCCTGGGCACCTAGGCTCCTAATGCATCACGGGCCTGGGCCGGCATATAGGGGCCCGGGCACCTAGGCTCCTAATGCATCGCGGGCCTGGGCTGGCATATAGGGGCCCGGGCACCTAGGCTCCTAATGCATCGCGGGTTCGAGTCCCCATCCTGATGAACTATGCTGTATGTCAAGTAAATGTTAATTCAACTCTGACTGTTAAATTGTGTTCACTCAGGAAGTGAAGGACGAGTAAATACAAAATTATTTAACCTGTTTACCTTTGGCTGCATTTTGATTACTTTGCTTGAAACTTTACTCAGAATCGTTATAGAAAGGTGGCTGCAGCTTAATTGGCCCGGGCCGGCCTAGAGGGGCCTGGGCACCTAGGCTCCTAATGCATCATGGGCCCGAGCCGGCATATAGGGGCCCGGGCAACCTAGGCTCCTAATGCATCGCAGGCCTGGGCCGGCATATAGGGGCCCGGGCACCTAGGCTCCTAATGCATCGTGGCCCCGGGCCGGCCTAGAGGGGCCTGGGCACCTAGGCTCCTAATGCATCATGGGCCCGAGCCGGCATATAGGGGCCCGGGCACCTAGGCTCCTAATGCATCGTGGCCCCGGGCCGGCCTATAGGGGCCCGGGCACCTAGGTTCCTAATGCATCGCGGGTTCGAGTCCCCATCCTGATGAACTATGCTGTATGTCACTACCCGTCTCTCTCTCCTCGTTTCCTGTCTGTCTCCACTTACTTTCTCAGGCCAAAAAGGCCCACAAATATCGAACAAAAAAGTGGCTCAGAGCCTCTGCCTGAAGACCAACAGGCTGCCAGGGCTTGATGCCCAGGCCTTTATTTTCATTTAGAAATGTCTCAGTGACAACTTCAAGTGCAGAGGCATTTACTGGAATGCAGATGACCACCAGTGTTTATAATTTGAATCTGTTTTTATATATTCATGTGACTGTAATGTGAATGAATGCAATTTAATGTTGTCGTTTTTTCAATGTGTTTTGTGATATGTTTCTGTATGTGGACCTGGGCTTGCCATGGGATCAGCTAATAAAAAAAAAAACTAAACTAAAAATGGGGATGGACACACAATTGTTTACATTCAAACGACATGAAAAACGGAAGTTACTATCTTTGGCTATTATACGCTCTCTCATTACTCTCTTCCCCCGAACATCCGCTCCCATGTCAAAAACCTTGGTGTAATCCTTGAAAGCTCTTTTAAATTGAAATTCCCGTAATCAAGACCAGCTTTTTTCAGCTGGGCACTCCCTGCCAAGCTCCATGCTTTCTATCTGGTCTAGGCTAGACTCCTGCAATGCCATAAACTCTGGCATTGACCATGCCTGTCATTGCTCGGGCGATTGCAGTTAGTCCAGCATGCTGCCAAAAAGCACAACCACATCTCCCCTGTGCTGGCCTCACTCCCTCGCCCTCACATGTCACATTTAGGATGGATTTTCAATTTTTTATAAATGCTTTTAAAACCCTCAATGGTCTGCCCCCCCCCCCTTTACCTGGCTGAACTTATTGAACCCCAACTATTACAGCTATAGCAGCGAATCACAGCCATTTTAATTTCAAGGACCCCCATTTTGATAATGCATTCGACCACAGACCACCATTTCATATACCACTTTACTGTTGCGTTCCTCATTAATTCACAATAATTTCATATCATACTTCATTCATACAGTTATAGCTGAAATTCACAATGCACTCATATCTGATTGTTTGATTGATTGAAATTTGTATCCACAGTATGTAGAATGGGTACAGTTTAAACGAGTCAATACAAAAACTGCTAGGATGAAACCGATGGATAAGACAATTTAATCCCTTGTTTGAGCCGAATATGGGTTGCACGTGGTTTGTTTGCATGACTCCCTCTTACAAGCCACATCCTCCTGACCTTTAGTCCTGTGTGGATTGTCACCTCACGTAATCCCTGACTCATGCTACCATTAGCCAACCGCTGAGTCAGCCTATAGTGTGGATCATTTGCCGCTAACGACATCCAATATAACTCCATTATGAGCTCAGATTTTACTTTGCTCTCATATTGCCTCTCTCTCTCTCTCTCTCGTCTCTATAGTGGTTTCCTCTCCTCGATGTGTTCCATGTTGCTGCGTGCTTCTCTTCTCTTCATTATACCAGCGTGTGTGTGACGTCAATCTGTTGTAATGATGAATGTATGTTCAATACATACAGGCCACATACTGTATCACAAGCTGTACACGTTTTCCTATTAACCTACGAGGTACAAATGGAAAGACACACAATACACGGCACATGCATGCATGCACGCACGCAGGGACAGCATTCCCATTTTCTATATAATGTCTCTACATTGACCCTTTTAACCTATCAGACAGTGAAAAGAACGGAGATATCAGATTGTCTGCGCGCGCACGCTATGTGTGTCCTCATGCGTGACTGCTGATCAGTGTGTATGTTTTGTCTGTGTAGGTATACAGTAAATGTGAAGTATGCTACATGGAACTCAAGTACTCTACTTAAGTAAAATTGAGAGGTATTTGTATAGTACTTGTATTTTCATGATTCACAATGAGTTATTATGAGTACCTAAAGTAGAATTTGAGGCCAATACCTTTGTACTTTTACTCAAGTACACTTTGAATTCCAAACTTTTACTTGTAACAGCATTTAGCTGTGAGTACCTTTTCCACCAATGTGTGCGTGTGCGTGCGTGCGTGCGTGCGTTTGTGAATGTAAGTCACGTCAATGTAAAAGTGGTGCTATTGGATTGGTTCCTAACAGCAGTTAGCAGCAGCTCAGTGGAAATGACTGTCATTCAAAGGAAGGAACATCATTATCCTGTTATGGATATAATACACTTATTGAGAGGAGAATGAAAGACGGGGGAAATGACAGGGAGAGAGACGGAATACGGATGCTTATGTGGTTCAGTGCTTTACAGGGAAGACCATGACGTTATGGGCTCCAATCTCTCTCTCTCTCTCTCTCTCTCTAATTGTACTGTATTTAAATGTATATCCTCTGTCTTTCTATTTGAAGTCTTCTTTACATATTTTTACATACATACATACACACATACACACACACACACACACACACACACACACACACTCGTGCAACTATGCCTAAGAGACTTTGTCTCATGTGTTTTAGCTGGTTAAATAAATAAATAACTATGCACGCACACGCACGCACACACACACACACACACACACACACACACACACACACACACACACACACACACACACACACACACACACACACACACACACACACACACACACACACACACACACACACACACACACACACACACACACACACACACACACACACACACACACACACACACACACACGCGCACACACTTTTCTCTCTCTTTCACCCCCCCCCATCTTTCCTTCCAATCTCCTCTCTCTTATACTGTAACAACGGCTCTCTTTCATAAAAGAACATACAGTATGCTTAAGGGTGATGATAGCTTTATGCATGGAAACTAAGCTAGCGCTGCACCTCCCAACCTCCCCAGCTCTGAGCAGGGCCAGTATGTTCTACCACCAACAGCACGACAAATTAAACCCTACTATATAGTGCCCCTATTCCGTCGCACAAGAAATCCTGTGTGCTTGTACTGTAGATTTGCTATTTTCAGCAAACAGATAGAGGGGACAAAGGAGCTGGCCGATTATAGTATAGTATAAGTATATGCAGTAGGCTACAGTAGGATTTAAGTGGTTAAATCCACTGTTTAGGAAGCATTTTGTTTTGAAGTGTGTGGATGTGTGTGTGTGTGTGTGTGTGTGTGTGTGTGTGTGTGTGTGTGTGTGTGTGTGTGTGTGTGTGTGCGTGCGTGTGTGCTTGCATGCGTGTGCGTGTGTGTGTGTGCGTGTGTGTCAGTGTCGGTGCATGTGTGCAGCGTGCGTAATTGTTAACAATACACAACAGAATTGCATGACTTGTATTACATTTAGTTAGGACGGAATTGATTGTGTCAATAGCAGTTAGATTGAATTTGGGAAATAAGTGCTTAAAAACTTTTCAGTAATCATTTTCTTAAGCTGAAGCTTATAACTGATCATTAGATTGAATATAGAAGCCAAAAGCGTAACGCATTTAACAACCCAGCAGAGAAAGCTAATGGCTTTATAATTATAATCACCCAGAATATATATTTTAAAAGAGGATCCATTCAGTGTCATTAGTTTGACTTATTCATGAGGCTTCATTATGTCAAAATGTTAAGGTAGTTTATTGTAGGACACCAATTTAAAAATGTGAAACATTCTGTTCTGTACTTTTTGCACGTCCTAATTTAAACTTTTGGGTCTGAAACGCTGCTTCTGAGAACACTCGTAATTAGTCAGCATGCTTTTAAACCACTAATAGCTCTCGATGGAAGAATCACCGAGCACTCAGTGAATTCTAAAGCTTTTCCTTCTTTTGTGTGTGTGTGTGTGTGTGGGTGTGTGTGTGTGTGTGTGTGTGTGTGTGTGTGTGTGTGTTGTGTGTGTTGTGTGTGCACGCACAAATTTGTGGATGACTGCATAATAGGAATGCAGAATGAAGGGCAGTGTAATCAAACAGGTGATTACAGTGGGGATAGAGGGCAAGGAGGGAGACTGATAAAGGAAAACAGAAGGGACAGGTTTTACACTGTAAAATATTAGACTGTCAACGTAACCCTGAGAGTGTACGAGTGTAACCAAACGGATCCGTAATGAGACGGGTCCCTTTTGGTCATGTTTGGGTTACGGTAGCACTCAGGATTTCACGGCGTGGGAACAGAAATATATAGCATGGGAGAAGGGAGTTTATCCCATTTTGGGCGGGAACCCCTGTTTGGTGTTAGCATTATGTTATGCTTTAGCTATTGAAAAATAGCAGATCTACAAGCTCAACGTGCTACGAGCTTGTAGGTCTGCTATTTTTGAAAAATCGAAGAATGACTGACATAGAAACATAGCTTTTTTCAGAAAACTGTCAGGATGTAGAAGACATTTTTTTAAATCTGATCTCAGATCAAAATGGGTTATTCACTCTAATTGATGCTCTAATTTCAGAGTGACGTTGATCATCATAAATAACACAGTGGCCGACGCTTCTCCATCTGTCTGCTATTAACTGTCAAGGTGAAAGGGTTGTTTACGGACTGGATTAATGTGGAGCTGAATGCTTGTTTGGCGGGCTGGAACAACCAGCTATTCATCATGATGGACTCACTGGAAGGACGGATGTGGAGGTAAAGCTGTACTCTCATCTCATGAAGTACTGTATAGTTGAACAATTTGCTTACTTACTTAACTTATACAGTACTTAATATTTGACAGCTTTAGTCACTAGTAGTTACTTTGCAGATTTGGATTATTAATCCCAAACTTCCATTCACTGATGCATTTTGGTGTATTATTATAGCTTCTCAGCTATAGCCATTAAGTCATTTAAATCGTCTCCACATTAAATAATACGAGTGTGAAATGGGGCATTCTGCCTAATGAGTACTTTCAAGTAAGTATATTTTGATGCCATTACTTAACAGGACTTTTGCTTGTAACAGAGTCTCTTCATTGTGGTATTGCTACACACACACACACACACACATGCGCACACGCACACGCACACACACACGCACACGCGCACGCACGCAAGCAAATGATCCTGATGAAGGTAAACAAAATCATATTTCTGTCCTTTGGTCCTCAGAAGGATAGAATTACAGAACATGACACACAGAGACACAGTCATCCTGTATGCACTACCATATTGAGTAGCAACATAGCAGAGGATGTTCTGGCTAAGAGCCTTAGTGCATCATCCTTCTGATGCACGCATGCACGCACGCACGCACACACACACACACGCACGCACGCACACATGCACGCACACACAATTCTACCAATCTATTCGTATAAACTTGACAGCCTCTCCGTACCAACAATTCCATTAGGCTCAACAAACAGTTGATAGTTTCAAAGGAACTACATAGAGAGAGAGAGAGAGAGAGAGAGAGAGAGAGAGAGAGAGAGAGAGAGAGAGAGAGAGAGAGAGAGACTAACACAAACTGAGTGTGAAACAAAGTACAAAAAAGTTTAATATTATGCCATAATTCTCCACCACTGTATAGTGAACTAGTGACATATGTGCTTGCATGTAAAGTTACCATTGGTTGTGCCTTTGTTCTCTCCTTTCCAACTTTATTTCTATAGAAACAAGCACACACACACACACACACACACACACACACACACACACACACACACACACACACACACACACACACACACACACACACACACACACACACACACACACACACAATCTCAAACTATACCGTAGGGATGTATAGTTGTATTTTACATGCAACTGAAGACACACAAGTGCATGTATGGCAGACACAGCCGTGAATGTAAACAAAAAGACATTATGCACGCACACACACAAAGACACACACACACACACACACACACACACACACACACACACACACACACACACACACAGATGCTGAGGAACATAGAGTGATGAAATGTTTGAGGAAGCCCAGATGGTGGCCGCACGCGCACACACACACACACACACACACACACACACACACACACACACACACACACACACACACACACACACACACACACACACAGTAAACAAACATTATCATACAGTACATCTTTGTTCAGTTGAGCGCAAATGAGTCCCTCCAGGAATTGCGTTTTTTACTTGCATTTTTTTTCTCCAGATTTCCTAAAGATCATGCCAGTTTGG
>NC_137878.1:27677894-27715394 GCF_963924005.1 Protomyctophum bolini
AAACCTCATACAGCGTGTCCAATACTGTTACTTTTCATGCATCGTTTCCAGCTTGTGGATCTGCTACTTTTGATGCCGGAGCTTATGATATATAAGGATATCTAATTATGATATCGCTGCTGTCGGGAAGAAACCACATAACTCCAAAATGTTCATTTTTTAGGAAATAAAAAATAATGAATAGTTGCTTTGACAGTTTGAGGGTCCAATGAAGTTAAGAGGTTTACCCCCGCAAAGTGTTTTTTACAACATTCCAATGTAGCAATATTTTCAAAACAACACACAGACGTAAAAAGTATTCAACAGCACTGATTTATATATATATATATATATATATATATATATATATATATATATATATATATATATATATATATATATAATATATATATATATATATATATATAATTATTATTTTTAAACCTCAAAAATGGAGTTGGTATATCTCTGCTGCAGCGACGGCTCCAGAAATGTGCGACTGGGGGGACTATGGGGGGGCTGGATATTTACAGGGGGGGCTAATTAATTTTGATTTCCATAGAAGTCAGTCAATTGGGTTTGTAGGGAGGGGTTAAGCCTCCACCAGAGGGGGCTAAAGCCCCCCCCCCCCCTAACCGTCACTGCTCTGCTGTTGGTATAGAAACCATTTCCAAAATATATATTATACATATATATATATATATATATATATATATATATATACATATACAAAATATAACTTTTCAGGAAATGACACGCAGAAAACATGTTTTTAAAACACCAAAATACTGCCTCATAGTCATAACAGTTGGTATGGTGACTTTATACCTTATCAGACAGATGCATGAATGTGTCCTTTATAATATCAATCATCATCGCTTTACCCAAATACAGCTCAAGTGGAGTTAGGAGGATTTTGACCATTATTGTGGAGATATGTGTTTAAATTGAAAAGAACTGGCTGGTTTATGCCCGACAGCAACAATATATATTGCTTTGGGCTGTGAAACAGTGAATGCTTTGTTGCTGCCTAAAGCTTATATCACGGTGACTCCTCTGTGTGCTACAAGTAGAAGTACTACAGTTCACTTATTCCGACTTGGTTCCAGGAACAATTTGAACGTGTTTAAATTGGCTGCTCTGGCGGGCCACACCTCAGAACTCACTTCACGTCTCGGACCGTCATTTGTAACGAGAGAAGCCAGACTGCTCACAATAATGCCTCAAAAAGAAACACATGGTTGCTGTCGGACACAAACCTCTATATCTTAAAGTTCTATTACAGCATCACACTAAACTACTAAAGCATCAAAAGTAGCAGATCTTCAAGCTCGAAACGCTACTTTTGCAAAAAAAAAAATTGAATCCTGGTCCATTTGGTTCCAAACTATCATTTAGCTGGGGACCCCCTGAAACCCCCTCACTTTGGGGAACCACTGCCTTATTCTGAGCATGTCATAATAAAAATGTAAAGAATAATAGCATTTCATGTTTAAAAATAAAAAGTTTAAATTCACTCTGCAAACACACTGTTTTATTCTACAACTTTCCTCTAAGCCAAACATCTCTTAACTGGAGATTGATGGAACACTTGGTAAAGGTATATGTCTTCCCTAGGTTTGATCTTGTCTTTAAAGATGGAGTGCCGTGATTTCTTTCCACCGTAAAACATGATCATCAAAAAAGTTCCGGATCCTTAATTCCTTCCTTCTTTCATCTGTTCAAAACCATTCCTTCCTCTCTCAAGTATTCTCAACTCAACTAAAAATGTACACATCTATAATATGGATCCCTTTTCATCTCCTTTTCCAACCTTCATCTATTAATAATCCATCCCTCTTTCCATAGCTCCTCTAGTCTCAACTCAACTCAAACTTTATCTACTGTGCAGGTAAATAGCACATTTAAGCATATATAAGCATATAAAAGGAGAAGCAAATCATAGTAACGATTGATATGGCGGTCTGCGGCCAAAAACACATATAGCAAATGGGGAGTCCTTGACATGAAAAGGTTTGAGAATCACTGCTTTAGAAACCTACACAGTGACTGGTCACCATGAATATGAGGAGGTGCCTAGAGGCAGCTGCAGCACAGGCTGGGTCACCTCTGCTCTTTTAGGCCGTTTCTTTTTTGCAACAGAAGCAGCTGATTAACCAACCTCAAGGGTCGAGCTGCTGAGGCGTACAACTTCTGAATTGTATACGGAGGAGCCAGCCGGTCGACGGCCCTAAAACCGGAACAGTAAAAGTTTAAAAATGAATTTTAAGGCCTGGGCCATGGCTCAATGGTCCAGGCAACCTTGGCTGGTAATCCAGTCTGGCAGTGTGCCGCGGGTTCGACTCCCGATCCCGACAGCCTTTACTGCATGTCTTCCCCCCCATCTCTCTCCCGATTCCCGGCCAGCCTACTGTCTGTTCCTCCATAAAAAATAAAAAATAAAGGCGAAAGCCACAAAAAGCCACAAAAGAAAATGAATTTAAAAAAATGAACGCAGGGAGCCAACGGCGCAAGGCCAGGCTTTTTGAGAAGCCTGCATGTGAGGAGGCGTGCGGCTGCATTTTGCACCAGCTGCAAGCACACTGAGTGATGACCGGTCGATTCCAGCATGGAGCGACTTACAGTAATCAAGCCTGGATGAAATTAACGAGTGGGTGACCCTTTCTCCAGGTCATTTAAGGGAAGATAGGACGTTATGACCTTGTCTTATTGAACTAGTCTGTGTATCAAATTTGAAATTGCTATCAAAGATTAGAAATGTGATTAACTTCTTCTATTCATAATATACTTCTCATAACCTGAACATGAGACATTTTCCTTCAATTCATAGTAAAAAGACTACTGGACAAAACACTGGTTGTACAGGTCATTACATGAAACCACACAACACGTGCACTCTCTCTCGCACGCACGCACGCACATAATCGAGGGCGATGTGGACCAGACCAGTTACTGCTCGTTAGTTGATGTAATGTTTATATAGCATTATGCCACCGCATTCGAAGGCGCGCACACACACACACACACACACACACACACACACACACACACACACACACACACACACACACACACACACACACACACACACACACACACACACACACACACACACACACACACACACACACACAAATATAAACAAGCATGCATTTTTCAATATGCACTTTGCAGGGGAGGAGGTTGGAGATAGAGAATCCATTTCAGAAAGATATATAGACATTGAAGAGAGAGAGAGAGAGAGAGAGAGAGAGAGAGAGAGAGAGGCGGGGATGTAAAGTTATATTTGAGTCAGATGTAATAGCTGTAATTATATTGGCGATATGGAAGGCCTGAGTCTGGGTTCTGCTCCGTGTGTGTGTGTGTGTGTGTGTGTGTGTGTGTGTGTGTGTGTGTGTGTGTGTCTGCAGCTGAACAAAGGGCCGCTTGTGTCAGGGGCCTGGTGCTGCTGCTCTTACTGTAATGATATTCCAACACTCGCTGTGTGTGTGTGTGTGTGTGTGTGTGTGTGTGTGTGTGTGTGTGTGTGTGTGTGTGTGTGTGTGTGTGTGTGTGTGTGTGTGTGTGTGTGTGTGTGTGTGTGTGTGTGTGTGCGTGCGTGCGTGCGTGCGTGTGTGTGTGTGTGTGTGATGTTGAGTCTAGAAGGGAAATGACTACCATGCTGTGCCAATCTCTCCCCCCCCCACACACACACACACGTATAGGGCTTGGTTGTACCTGCATAATATAGTTTGATATTTATGTATGAGGGGAACGGGGTATGGTGTGTGTGTGTCATAGTACTGTAAAGGTGTGTTCCTTCGCTTTCTCTTTTTGCTCGCTCTCATTTATTCCATATTTAACTTTTTAAACATTCGTCCCGTTTCTTGTCTGTACCTGTTATCTGTCAGTCATTCTATCTCAGTGTCTGTCTGTCTGTCAGTCATTCTATCTCAGTATCAGTCAGTTATTCTATCTCAGTGTCTCTCTGTCTGTCAGTCATTCTATCTCAGTATCAGTCAGTTATTCTATCTCAGTGTCTCTCTGTCTGTCAGTCATTCTATCTCAGTATCAGTCAGTTATTCTATCTCAGTCAGTCAGTCAGTCAGTCAGCCTGCCTGCTTCTACAGTATATGGTCATACCGTATAGAAGCAAAACTAAAACAGTTCTCCTTAGTGCACCATGTGTGTCTATGTGTGTGTGACGTCAGTAGTTGTGTTCCTGTGTGTGTGTGTGTGTGTGTGTGTGTGTGTGTGTGTGTGTGCAGATGGATTTTCCACAGCGCTCTCCTTGATGGGTGGGTAGCACTAGACGGCGTATCATGCCAACTCACACACACGTGCACACGCACGTGCACACGCACACACGCACACACACACGCACACACACACACACACACACACACACACACACACACACACACACACACACACACACACACACACACACACACACAGCGTCGTTGTTTTATTCCTAGACAGAATTCCCTCCTCTGTGGGTTGGGTCATATGCTGCAAGGCCACTGGAAATATTTCAGTCTTCTACTGTTATCATCTGAATATCTGTCTGCCTCTTATCTGCTGCAGCTCCCACTCCCACAACCTCATTAACATGAGATCCTACAGCTAAACCGTTGCATGAAGACACATGGATTAAAATAATAACCAAAGATATTACAAAGACATGCTTGGTGGAATCCATATGACTTAAATCAGTCGTGGGCGACCGAGATCTTGAATCCCCGACTACAGCTGTATACATGGAAATACACACGTCCAACTTCTGAATACAAGTCTATGAAACCCATGCTGAACATGCCCAGGCCATGCATGGCCCTTCTCATGAATATATGGAATTCTCCGACACTTCTTGTACTGCATACAGTATACTGTATACAGTATACTGTATTAGATTAGATTAGATTCAATTTATTGTCACTGCACATAGTATATACTTTGACAATGAAATGAATAGTGGCGTCCAACCAGAGTGCAATACAGTAATGCAGTAATGGGAATAAATATACTTGTATATTGAATGTACAGAATGTACAGTATGTACAGTAATATATAATAAATAGGAAATAAATACAATATACTGTAAACAATATACTGTATACTTCTCACTGGATTATTGAACGTATTTCCGCCCTTGTTTTCTTTGCTCCGTCTTATTAGTTTTCTCTATTCTTCTTCACTTTCCTGAAAACTAGAAACCATAAAGCTTGCAACGAATATGATTTCAACACTTCTTTACACCTGTATTTTGATGCCGTTGATCATAAACTGATTAATCTGATTCTTGAATTAAACCTTTCAACTAATTAATGTCAAAGCTAAGTGCATGTCGACAGTGGGATGGTCGTTATTTACGTTCAGGCCTATAGCTGCTATATCAATCGATTAATATAAATGCAGGCATATTTACAAGACCCAAATCTGTAATGTGAATGCTAAAATGCCCGTGTAGCATGCATGTGTCAAGGCAAACATTTAAATACAATACAAAATGTGTTAGTATGATAATATGAAAATTCAAATTTACAGAGGTGTGCAAGAAATGAATCAAAAGCCCCATTAAAAGGTGATGACAAACATAAAAGTATATTCTGTTTTCATTCAAAAGGTCCTGAGAGTTGTTACAACTCTGAGGACTTTTTTCTGGGAGTTTGTTCCAGATTACGTGGTGCATGAAAAACTAAAACGCTGCTTTTCCACGTTTTAGTTTTAGTTTTGGCGAGCGAAAGCAGACCTGCAGTCCCAGACCACCTGAAGGTTCATAATGCAGAACTGTATATTGGCCCTAAACTATCCAGTGCTTTTATAACCAGTCTTTTTTGGCAGACGGGCAGATAGACATCGAGTATAAAGATCTCAGAACTGAAGTGATACGATCCACTTTCTAGGACGCAAGCAGCCGCGTTCTGAATCAACTGCAGCCTTCTGGTGCCTCTCTCCTTCTTTTAAGGAGACCTTTAAGGACCCCATTACAGTAGTCGAGTCTACTGAGGATAAATGCATGGACAAGTATTTCCAAATCTTGCTGCTGGGACATAAGTCCCTTAATCCTTGATATATTATTAAGCCGACAGTAAGTTGACTTTTAAAGGCCAATTCATGCTTGGAGGAGCGACAAGTGTTGACTGACGTGTCGCGCTTTATGTGTCTCAAGTTTTGAGAGTTCATACCGTCTGCGACTCGCAGAACAGTGTCAGCAGCATCGAAGAAGGAATTTGATGTAGTTTTGCGTGTATGTTCCAAACCAATCACAGTATGTAATTATTGTATTAAGTGACTGCAACCTTTCCATTTCCCAGATGTATACACATATATGTGTGTGTGCGTGCATGCGTGCGTGCATGCGTGTGTGCATGCGTGCGTGCGACACTGTCAGCGGAGGTCCTCCGCAACATATCCTTTGTCGTTTTTATGTCACTTTGACAAGAGACTGTCGACACTTGTCCCTCAAAGCATAAATTGATAACTCTATTAATGTGGCTGTTGAAGTTCAGACACAAGTCAATGACTACAACTGACTTGTGGTTTTTAATATCCCTGATTGAAGCCGAGCACTGACTGACTTTTAATCACTCTTCCTTGGCTCCAAAAACAATGACTTCAGTTTGGTCTTTAACTGCAGAACATTAACGGCACATCCACTTGTTGATTTTGTTCAATTTGACCCAGCGTGCTTGGATTGGACCATATAGTTTCTAATGATTAGATCACGGTCCAATACAACGCTGATGGTAGTATGGTACAATACAGAGACTCGGATCTGTGACAATATCTTATACGTAAAAAACACAACATTTCTGGTCCATTGTTCACTTCCTGTACTGTGCTGTGTGTTTTATATATAAGAGTCTGAGCTCTTTCAGTGACAATATTTTGCTTTGACAGCCAAGTCGCCAGCCACAGTATGTCGCCCCTCCAACCATTTGTGACAGAACAGCGAATACGCATAAGAAACATTGCATTTGCAATGTGGCATGTGTGTGCTCGTGCGTGGGGCCGTGTGCGTGTATGTGTGTGTATGTGCGTGTGTAAGTGCACGTGTGAACAGAACTCGCTTTCGTCTAAAATGTCAGTGGGACTCTCCAAACCCCTAGGATTTATTTTTCTTCCTTCTGAAACAGCTAGAAAAGCTAGCATGGAAATATCATCGCCAGCAGAAAATCTATTTTCATTAACATAAACGCAGTAAATAAAGTCAAGAGAGCAGCTTGATATGGACTCAGATAACATCAGAGACGGAGAGAGACACAGACGGGAAATGGAGAGAGAGAGGGAGAAATAAAGAAACCGATTGAAGCAAACAGAAGTGACATAATGAGAGCAGAAAAATATAGACCCAAGTGAAAGAATAGTGGTCGGTTTATTTAGTTTATTACTTTATCTCAACTCTGTCGGGTGGAAACCTCATGTGTTCGGTTACGCCGGTATAGTGGAAAAAGTACACTTTTTACTTAAGTAAAAGTATCAATAATGCTGCAAATGTACTGTAGAGAACTACTCCAAAATATAGGGCTGACATGGGTAATGCATATAATCTACAAAGTAACTACTGTAGTAGTACATTTAGTGGAGCAAAAGTACAATATTTGGATCTGAGAAGTAGTGGAGTAGAAGCAAAGTATTGGAAATTGCAAAAGCATTATACTCAAGTAAAGTAGATCTGATACTTTTGATGCCTTTGCGTGACGCTGTAGTGGGATCGAGTCAGTAAGGCGGTAAAATATATATATAAATAAATAAACACAAGTTAAATTAATTATGGAGATAAGAGGTATCTGGCCGACAGCGACGATATATTCCTGTAAAAAGGATGTACCCATGGTTTACATGTTGTCAATATCCTGTCCTCATTGTTAATGCTTTCAATTCTGCCCTTCTAGACACACTCTGATTCACACACACAGCCTACCGACAAATTACAATACGCACACACGCACGCACGCATGCACGCACGCACGCACGCACGCACGCACGCACGCACGCACGCACGCACGCACGCACGCACGCACGCACGCACGCACGCACATTTATATATGCTTGTGCGGACATCAACATTTAAAGACGGTTTTGTGCCATTTTACAACGTTTTGCCATTTTTAACCTTGTAAAGCTCAAGGTATGCACACACTTGCGCACACACACACGGACACACATGCGAACGCACGCACTGTGTCACACACACACACACACACACACACACACACACACACACACACACACACACACACACACACACACACAGCAGTACGACGTGCCACCACAAGGCCACAAGGAAACTTCTTTAGCTTTGCACTGTGACTATATAAAAAACAAAGGTGTTGCTTGGACAGATCCAGGTAGAAATCTGTCACCCACTTTTTTCCCCCCCGATTTATTTCCCAACTCGTGTCCCCCGTGCACGCCACACGAGTAAACAATGTAATGGCAGCACAAACGCTCTGATCGCCATTACCAGCTGTCGTGGTCATGTCAATGGAGATAACACCCGCCCACACCCCCTCTGTCTATCTGATTGGTCCATTCGCTGATAGACAGTCAGACAGACAGACAGACAGCGTCTTCCATCAAACTAAATGGAGAACAGCCTCTGTGTATGAGGTCATCTCTGCTCGGGGCCTACATTGATGTCTCCACGACAATACTGATCATAATAACCATGATTGATAACAACAATCTTGTGTGTGTGTGTGTGTGTGTGTGTGTGTGTGTGTGTGTGTGTGTGTGTGTGTGTGTGTGTGTGTGTGGAACCACTACGCCCTACGGGGAAGGGTTGTTGAAAGATAGATTAGATTAGTTTAGGGGTGTCAAACTCATTTTGGGGTGCTAACAGGTTGTTGGCCACAACCAGTTTTAACAATTTCCATAGACAACGCCTTGGTGACTTCGGTTCCAACAGCCAAGATTGTCCTGGACAGTCTGCTCTCATTGAAAGCACACATTACAGCGGTCACTCCATCCTGTAGGTTTACTCTCTATATCATTCGAAGGCTCTTAGACCCTTCCTCTTCCAGGAGTCAAGAGAGAACAATGTTCAGGCCACAAAGACCACTCACATAGTTGATGGATGACTGTGTGTGTGTGTGTGTGTGTGTGTGTGTGTGTGTGTGTGTGTGTGTGTGTGTGTGTGTGTGTGTGTGTGTGTGTGTGTGTGTGTGTGTGTGTGTGAGAGAGAGAAAGACAGAGAGAGTAAAATAGAGAAAGGCAAGCATATGTCTGTGTGCTATCATCACCTCTAGTGGTTTAAAAGTGAAATAACACGCAGGAACTTACCAATGCAGGAAGATGTTTGCAGATCACTGTCACTGCCTCACTCAAAGAATCCTCTGACGGTGATGCTGCATTTAAAATAGATAACATTATTCCATATTAGCAGACTGAATTAGTTTATATTCTATTATGTAGAAGAACAGTGACTGATTATATTGCAGTGTTCTCCTTTGTGGTTTTGCACTCATGCGCTCATGCATGTGTGCGTGTGCGTGTGCGTGTGCGTGTGCGTGTGTGTGTGTGTGTGTGTGTGTGTGTGTGTGTGTGTGTGTGTGTGCTGTAGTTCTTTTGAAGTCTATCAGCAGTATTTTAGCAGGCCTTAACTCTGTTGTCCCCATTCATCAAAATAGCTCTAAACCAATTCTCTCTCTCTCTCTCTCCCTCTGTTCTCATTGTGCTCTCTCAGTTATCGCCTCTCAGATGCTTTCTTTGTCTTCCCATCTCTCTCTCTCTCTCTCTCTCTCTCTCTCTCTCTCTCTCTCTCTCTCTCTCTCTCTCTCTCTCCCCCCCCCCCCCCCCCCTCTCTCTCTCTCTCTCTCTCTCTCTCTCTCTCTCTCTCTCTCTCTCTCTCTCTCTCTCCCTATCATGATTATCTTTTTTTGTCTCTCTCTCAACATCTGTTTCTAAATGTCGTTCTCTCTCTCTCAATTTTGAGAACAAACCTGCAGGGTGAAGGAGAAGATGTCTGAGAAGAAACAAACCCTGCAGGGTAAAGGAGAAGATATGGCTGAGAAAAAGAGGTGCTTTTTTTAGACTTTTAGATGATACGATAACAGACGAAGGAAGGACGCACTTCAGGTCCATGTTTCACACCCTCAAAGGAGTCAAATGAAGGGAACGCTGTGTGAAGCGTGACATCATGTTAGCTTCAAAATCTGCTCTTTTCAGCAAGTGTAGACAATTTAGTATAACCGTCCCAGTACTTTTCAATTGTTTCAATCAGTGGTTCTCAAGCTGAGACAGAGATGATTAGTTTGCAACACTGTTTTCTCACTCAACGGTGAAAAAAGCATTTAAAGGACCTATAACATAAAATTCAACTTTTTCAATTTATTTTGTGTTTTTGGGGCTCCCATATGTGTTTTCTATCCCCACAAATAACCAATTTTTAAAAATCAGGCTTTCATATCATATAGGTGTTTTAATGGAAATTGCTCTCAGGAACAGCTCAACTGATTTTGGCCTCATCGTGATGTCATCAATGTCACCCTACTTTGTATAATTCCTCCTCTTCTTCAGTCTTCAGTTCCAAATTTGCATTTCCACTTTGTTTACAATGTCCACCATTGTTGATTTTCCAAGCTGGCATGGAATGGAAACAAGCCTGGGTTTTATAGCATCAGTATTATAATGACTAAAATATTGAATAATCTGCATATCAGCACCCCCACCACCTCAGGACATTGTGGTACTGCAGCTAAAACAGCTTTCAAAGTTCAGAAAGAAATGACAAGGAATGGTTATATCAGAGTGGTGATTGAGGCTCAAACCATTAGAAATAACTTTGAGGGACATAGACAATATGAAATTAAACATTAAAAGCAGTTTTAAAATGCATGTTATTTGCGCTTTAAAGTCTTTATCATGGTCCTTAAAAAGTATATTAAAAAAACCCCAGAAAACCCCAGACCACAGAAAATCCACTGAATGTTCATGTTTTTTTTTGGTGCAAATGACGCAAGAACATCTTAAAAACTAAGACCTTTAAGTCCTTTTGATACCAAATTGGCCAATTTGTCAAATATTACGTAAGAAAGAGGCAAACATTCAAGCAGTGAGCATGTAGTTCAGCTATTTTCACAAATTTCACAATATTCATCAGTGACCGAGTGGAACTAAATGTACAGTAATGCCTTGTCAGGGTGCGGGTGGACACTGTATAGTGTCTACAAATGAAAGTTTTCTTCTGCGTTAACTAAATCAGCACCCTACCTATTCTGAAAAAACTAAATAACATATAAAGCTGTATATAGGCCGTATATGTATGCCGGCTGTACAAGTCTATTCCGTGTTTGGGATTTCAATATATCGGTCTCATCAGTATACTGTACAGCTGTTACAGGCAGTGCTTTCATCGCATACGATTATTATATTAACATAACTAATCTAGCCATGGACACATTTGTCACTTTACGTTTACAGACACACTGATGACACACACACACACACACACACAATGGTACTGTCATTAATGGTACTGTAATGTAATTTATAAATGCCGTCCTAAGATGCTGATGTCCTCACTACGATAGAAATACCACCAGTGTGTGAATGTGTATGTGTAAATCCCTGTCTATCTCCCCCTATGTGCTGTGGTAGGAATTTGTAATTATTTTGCCTTTCGAAACTCGAAACATGTTCAAATATAGGCTGAGCGCGCACGCACACGCACACGCACACACACACACACACACACACACACACACACACACACGCACACACACACACACACACACACACACACACACACACACACACACACACACACACACACACACACACACACACACGCACACACACACACACACACACACACACACACACACACACACACACACACGGCCTGTCCCTGTTTGTAATTATCAATTCATTTGGGGATTTGAGGACTTTTCTCTGTAAAACTTAAAGGCTTGTTTTTCTGTTGAACAAAACCACATCAGAAAGAATGTACACACATACACACATATGCACATCACACAACACACACAAACAAGGATGCCTGTGTGTGTGCGCGCGCGCACACACACACACACACACACACACACACACACACACACACACACACACACACACACACACACATTTAACAGAAAGCCTTCATTGTCTAAGATGGAAATGAACTCAAAGATACCAACATGCACAGAGATGAAGAGACAAACACACACACACACACACACACACACACACACACACACACACACACACACCACATGTGTGCACAAAGAGAAATGCACTCACACACACACACATACACAAACCCAGGCGCCACTTGAATCCCTACAGAGTGGAAGCCACAATGTTTGAAGATAACGTTGTTCCTCTCAGTTCTGCTTCTTCTTGTGTGTGTGTGTGTGTGTGTGTGTGTTCTGTTGTCTGATCGATTTTATGAAACACATTTTCAACAAAAATGTATAAGAAACACACATACACACCCAGGATGCCATACATGTAGGCACACGTCAGTACACACGAACGCACGCACGCACGCACACGCACGCACGCACAGTTGTCTCTTCCCAATGTTCCAATAGCCTACTCACAATCGTCTGTGTACCGGTATTTATCTAAACATTGACATGTGTACTGTGTACTGTGTAGGCTATAGGCCTGTACAGCCTGGCTACAAATGTGAGTGCACACATACACACGCACGCACACACACACACTGCACCACATGCTATACTGTTTGACTGTAGTATCAGCGTGCCAGGGTAGGTTTAGAAAATCATTTATCATCTTTGTCCTATATTTCCCTCTTTCGCACGCGCACAAGCGCGCGCCACACACACACACACACACACACACACACACACACACACACACACACACACACACACACACACACACACACACACACACACACACACACACACACACACACACACACACACACACACAGCAGGGTTTGTAACATAGCTGAAGATCAGGATCTTCCATACATTATGAGTATACGGCATCTGCGGGAGGCTCAGGGTCAAAGTTCCTTCCCACCACCGTGGAAGCCTGAGGTTCCACCTCTCCACCGTGCCTCGCTCTCCACTCTCCACCATCTCCACCTTATTGACCATCTCCACCTTATTGACCATCTCCACCTTTTTGACAAGTACTTGACTTACTTTGACTTATTCCTGTAGGCTCCTAGGTGGAGCATAGGGCCCGCCATCGGACTCTGTTTTGAGCAGTTTTCTTCAGCTGGGCCCACGATAGTCCGTTCGTCTTTGCCTCACTCTCCACGGATCTTCCCCAGGTCTGTTTTGGCCTCCTATTGACACACAAGTAAGGTTCTTAATTAATATTTTACAATTTTGGTATTAAAAAGTACAGTACCATGTTGGTTTGTTTACTGTTGAGTGACAATACAATGTTGCACATTAACCCATTTAGACCTGGAAAGCGTATATGTTGTGTCTTTGAATCCAGGAATGCATCTGAGCATTGTTAGATGCTGTGTCGTTGCTGTCGGGCAGAAACCTCTTATCTCCATATTCTAACTGTGATTTGTCATAAATTAACGCCTTACTTGATCCCAATACAGTGTCACACAAAAGTAATACAAGCTGCTTTTGATACCTTTTTTAATTTGAATCCTGAAAAGTAACAATTTGCAACCATACAAAAAAATACTCCAATATTGTAATCGAGACATTTTGGCTTGGGATCCAGGCTCCAGCAGTGATACAGTAGGCCTACATGGCACAATTGCTACATTGCCATCTTGGTGTGCTAATAATGGATACTTCTTCCAATCTCTGGGGAGTTAAAATAGTTAAAACTGCCCCTTTTCCGTCATGTGTAGGGGCCTATAGACTCTATGAGTTGTACTGTTAAAGTCATCATGCAGTGACTTGCGGTATTTGACGATTTAACAACCCGCCATAAAAAAAGTGTAAGTGAGAGAGGAAAGGAGAGAGAGAGGGACGTTGAGGGAGCGCAGGAGACACACAAAGAGAGAGAGACGGATTGACAAGAGAACAACAGAGACACTAAACAGACAACCTTGGCATTTAATACAGACATGCATGATACACACAGACAGACACACAACCACAAAGATACATACACTTGTACAAAAGAATATACACACTCACGCACACTCACTCACACACACACCGTAGACGGCACAATAAAACTAAAATCTAATCGTGTGGATCTCAGAATGCACATGGAAATAATGCCTTCAATGTGGGCATCAGTCATAGTATAGAAGTCTATGACATATCTGTGACGATGGGAGATGATCAGACGCACCTAGATAAATCAGTCATCACCATCACCATGCACATTCAGTCTCTCTCATGACAGGTTGCATATCTGCCTTTCGTCTCGTTTGTTCCCCGTCTTTCCCATCTAGCCCCACAGCATGACATGTGTTTAGCTTCCAGGAAATTAAGATAACGTTTTGTCCCCCAACGTTGGCTGTCATCTGTTGCAATGCAATGCAACATTTGGGCAGCCTGATCAGAGCCCACTGACTTCCCTTATGCAGTAAAAATCAAATGTCAAAAAGTAAACATTAACAGTACAAATGTGTGTACTGTAGGTACTTCTGTGGCCTTCTGGCAGCATTCACAAGAAATGTGGCACTGACCTCTCCAACAATTTGCTAGACTATCGTCCTGACACACACTGTTGCCTCCTATAGACATGCCGTAATGAAAAAGACAAAAGATGACAAAGCCAGCCTTGACATCGCCCACTGTTGTGGTTTATGTCACTGTACACTTTGTACAGTACGTTTACGCATTGTTTGTGGTTTTGCATTTTGAAGACTCAAGGATTTGTCTCGGATTTACAGAACCAGGCCATCAGGGCCCTTTGCAACCAGAAGTTATAGCATTATTTGGACAAAAGGATAGAGCTGGGTAAACACATATTGTGCCGCCTCTATCCTGATAGCTTTGGTAGCTTCAACCCGACTGTAATAAGGACTGATTTGAACACTATACTCTTTAACATTGACAGATGTGCTGGTTTCTTACTTGTAAATATTTGATCCTTCTGTCTGTGGCATCTGTCAATATTTGTCTGTTGTCTATTGTAATGTTGAATGTCAAATAATGTAACATTGAGATCTGCTTATGTTACTAAACATGACCGCCCTCGGTCATGTTATGTAAAATTAACCAGTAACCACATGAACACAATCGGCTATTTTTTACATTTTTAAACGTTTTTCAAAATAATACAACAGGCTTAAGAAGATTACAGGCATAAGGCACAGAGGACCCTTTGTAATGCTGCACATTATCAGTATATTAAATACGAAGGAATCTCATAGGGAGATTCCCAACATGTGTTTTCTCAACATAAAAATTGGTTTCAGGGTATATATAGACTGCCAAAAGGTCATTGTGGCACTACTGCAACACGGACCATCTGTCTAACTGCAATATATGCTGTGATATTTTAATGTCAACATCCCTACAGCCAGGGTACTCAATCTAAGCATGTACAGCCAGCCAGCCGGTCAGCCAGCCAGCCAGCCAGCCCAAGCTACTGGGCATGGTCAGCTAGACAACTCAGACAGGCCAGTATACAGGCTGACAGGCCAACACATCATAGCCCTGCTCTACCAGACCGGCACACAGCTCCCCACCCCCTCAAGCACACAGTACCAGATGTAGGGAGGTCAAACATCAGGTAAAAGACCAAAATGATACAGTAGCCTTCATCTCACAATGAAAAAAAAGCTCGCTCGCGTGTGTAAGATTATGTGAAATTTGTGCTGACTTACTGACGAACTGGGCTAGTGTGTCTCTACAGTATATATTTGGCTATTCAATTTATATTGTATTAAAATAATTAAGAGCACTGGAAATCAGTACTTTAAAAGGCCTTTTGTCTGCCTGCTCCTCCACTCAAAGCCAGCCACCTCAGTGTTGCTCTGCATGGAACCAAAGGAGTCTGACGACGTTCCAAGGTTATGAATTTTTACTTTCAGAATGCGGATGTTAATTTACTCGCTTGGAATCAATGGAACGACAGGCTGCCAAAATCACTAATGAGAAATGATAGGCTTACAATGCATTATGAACAAAGAAAAAAATCACTAATGAGAAATGATAGGCTTACAATGCATTATGAACAAAGAATGCAACGCGGGTCACATCACATGGCCATTGGAATCATACAGTATGGATGTCCGCAGCCACTGATTTCACTAATGGTTAAATAATGTTTTTATAACTGACTAAACCTATTGGTTCGCAAACCTTTTCATGTCAAGCACCATAATATGGAAAAGCTTCTGTTTTGTTTTATCACTGTTGTGAATATTGATGTGAAAATGAAATTGTACTGTTAGTGCTGAATCTCGACGACACTGCAAATAAGGGCAACCTCAATGTCTTTGGAGAATAAATGAAGGCTACTTTGAATGAATATGTATTTGGCCGTGAACATCTGAGAAGGTTTTGTGCAAGTAGTTTTGTTCTTTTTGGGTCAATTTATAAATGTATTAAAGACCACTATCGCGTCAGGGTCTAATCACCCCACTTGTCAGGGTTATTTCTAAATAATGACCTGCTCCCCATTGATTATCCCTTGCACATTATATTCAAGAACATAAATTATTTTTTGTATGTGAGGACCTACAACCCCCGTTATGCTCAACAGGACAGCAGGCCAGAAGGTGAGTAGTAAGTAAAGTTCCTGTGTGTGCACATCACCCACACTGAGTACTACTTGTCATGGACAGTGACATCACCCACACTGAGTACTACTTGTCATGGACAGTGCACACGGACACTGTATAGCCAGACAGTGCCTTCAGTGCTCCAGACAGCTCGAGGGAATTCAGAGTCTCAAAGGAGCTCCTGAAATCCTTCTACACGGACACCAGTCAGAGCATTATAACAGGGGCTATCACCGTTTTGGGGAATGGCTCCCACCGGAACTAATGAGCCCACCGTGTGTGTGTTCGGCCCCAAACGCTCACCATGGGTGCTTCGCTCCCCTCTCTGCAGGACTCATACTCTGGAAGGTGTTTGAGCAGAACTAAAGACATGTTAAAGCAGTGGTTCCCAAAGTGGGGTCCGGGGACCCCCAGGGGGTACCTGAGGGAGTTCCAGGGGGTACCCAGCTAAATGATAGTTTGGAACCAAATAGACCCTTATGGGTCTGTAACTCTGAGAGTGTACATTTGTTTCCATTTGTACACTCTCAGAGTTAAAATAACATTGATTTTACAATATAAATTGGGGGTCCCAGAGATAGAAATGCGCCATTAAATGCATGTCAAACTGGGGGTCCTTGAAATTAAACGGGTTGAGAATCATTGCTAAAGCCGTAAAAATCTTCTCTTATGGGGGGTCCCTGGCATAGCTTTTCAAATGGGGGTCCGCGGGCTAATTAGTGTCAATGTGGGGGTCCAAACGAAAAGGTTTGGGAACCCCTGTGTTAAAGGACTCGCATCCTCTCTCCCAGCAATAGACCGTTTGTGCCACCGTGGTCAGGCAAACCACTTTCTCCCCTCAGGCTATAGAGTATAGACAATGTCCAAACTGCCAAGTCAACTGTCTTTGGACAAATGCGAATGCAAAAGAAAAAAAGTAATTGGATTATGTCTAGCTCAGAATCAATACAGTAGTTCGTTCAACATTTCACTTGCACTTACAGTATACCTGCATGAATGTGTGACAAATTAATATTCTTGAATATGCAAACTTCTCTGTGACTGTGTGCACATCACTGACAGAGTAGTACTAGTCATGGTCAGTGCACACTGCACACGGACCCATTGAACTTCTGGTCAATGGGTGAGTGTATGAAACAATGGCTCATGCTCATACATACATACTGTACATACAGTACAGACGCTCACTTAATGTCAATGGGTGGTGCTCATACATACATACGTACATAGAGACAAACATACACACGAAGTCACTTAATGGAGGCAGTTGGCACTGCTTAAAAAGTGTGTTTTTAAGAAAACGCACTATGGCAGAAAATGTAATCTGGCAATAACAGGGCCTTTAAGTTGCATCATGAGACAAGGAATCGAGGGAAAAATATGTTGATTGTACAATCTACCGTTCAAGAGTTATAAGCCCAAGATTAGCTGAACACGGACGGACGGACAGGGGCGAAAACAGTCTCGGCCACGCCTTCAGCCTGGCGAAGACAGCAAGTATCATTTTGCCTTGTAACCAGTGAGACAGCATGTCACTCCTCAGGACCAGCATGTCACTGCTCAGACTACTCAATTTAAGATGTAACCAGTGAGACAGCATGTCACTCCTCAGGACCAGCATGTCACTGCTCAGACTACTCAATTTAAGATGTAACCAGTGAGACAGCATGTCACTCCTCAGGACCAGCATGTCACTGCTCAGACTACTCAATTTAAGATGTAACCAGTGAGACAGCATGTCACTCCTCAGGACCAGCATGTCACTGCTCAGACTACTCAATTTAAGATGTAACCAGTGAGACAGCATGTCACTCCTCAGGACCAGCATGTCACTGCTCAGACTACTCAATTTAAGATGTAACCAGTGAGACAGCATGTCACTGCTCAGGACCAGCATGTCACTGCTCAGACTACTCAACTGTAGATGTAACCAGTGAGACAGCATGTCACTGCTCAGACTACTCAACTGTAGATGTAACCAGTGAGACAGCATGTCACTCCTCAGACTACTCAATTTAAGATGTAACCAGTGAGACAGCATGTCACTGCTCAGACTACTCAATTTAAGATGTAACCAGTGAGACAGCATGTCACTGCTCAGGACCAGCATGTCACTGCTCAGACTACTCAACTGTAGATGTAACCAGTGAGACAGCATGTCACTCCTCAGACTACTCAATTTAAGATGTAACCAGTGAGACAGCAAGTCACTCCTCAGACTACTCAATTTAAGATGTAACCAGTGAGACAGTATGTCACTGCTCAGACTACTCAATTTAAGATGTAACCAGTGAGACAGTATGTCACTCCTCAGACTACTCAATTTAAGATGTAACCAGTGAGACACCATGTCACTGCTCAGACTACTCAATTTAAGATGTAACCAGTGAGACACCATGTCACTGCTCAGACTACTCAATTTAAGATGTAACCAGTGAGACACCATGTCACTGCTCAGACTACTCAATTTAAGATGTAACCAGTGAGACACCATGTCACTGCTCAGACTACTCAATTTAAGATGTAACCAGTGAGACAGTATGTCACTCCTCAGACTACTCAATTTAAGATGTAACCAGTGAGACACCATGTCACTGCTCAGACTACTCAATTTAAGATGTAACCAGTGAGACACCATGTCACTGCTCAGACTACTCAATTTAAGATGTAACCAGTGAGACACCATGTCACTGCTCAGACTACTCAACTGTAGATGTAACCAGTGAGACAGCATGTCACTGCTCAGACTACTCAACTGTAGATGTAACCAGTGAGACAGCATGTCACTCCTCAGACTACTCAATTTAAGATGTAACCAGTGAGACAGCATGTCACTGCTCAGACTACTCAATTTAAGATGTAACCAGGCAGTGAGACAGCATGTCACTGCTCACGACTACTCAACCTAAGATGGCTTAGGGGCCACTCAGCTTAAGATGGCTTAGGGGCCACTCAGCAAAATTCCAAAAGTCCAAGGGCACCAAGTTAAAAATGGCAGTATAATTTTGAAACGTATATGCGGCCCATGGGCTGCAGGTTGAGTAGCACTAAGAACCCCATATCTTGCAATTATGATCGAACCCTACAAACCCTCCCGCTCACTCAGATCAGCCAACGCAGGGAAGCTGGAAGTACCCTCACTAAAAACGCCGGGACAACGCTCCACACGTCCCAAACTCTTCTCCCTTCTGGCTCCAAAACTGTGGAATGCACTTCCCATTGCAGTCAGAACTGCAGCATCACTCCCAATCTTCCGCCGTAGTTTGAAAACCCACCTTTTCAGACTCCATCATGGCCCATAGCACTTACCCCACCCCCTTAGATAGCAATTCTGTAGACTTAGATAGCATTTGATACAGACTTATAGCATGTTATGTAAACAGCATAAGTGCATTGTATGTAGTCATAGCACGTCATAGTACATAATGTATATCATAGTAGTATAGATGTATAGCTTATTTCATTATAGATATTCCACTGTTACTTTCTTAGCTTACGCATGTTTCATGATAAATGTTTTTATGTGATGTATTCCCCATGCTTTTTGTTCTTGCTTAATGTAAGTCGCTCTGGATTAAGAGCGTCTGCTAAATGCCTAAATTGTAAATTGTAAGAACAGATAACAGGTGTATTTTTTGTTGCAAAACCAATTAAAAGTTCAGGCACGTTGTATATTCAAAAATGTCTGTCATCTTTCTGACTCTGTCACCATCCAGCCCACTTTGTCTGCCTCTCTAATTATTATTTCTTTCTCTGTTTATTTCTCTCTCTCTCTCTCTCCTCCCCACCTTCTCTTTTGCCCTTTGGTGTCAGTTCTCTGCCCTGGCATTTAGGAGACAAATGCTAGTGTGTCAAACCTTGTCTCACACCCACACAGAAGGAGGGAGAGGGAGAAAGAGAGAGAGAGGGGGAGAGATCAGGGGGGGGGGGGCACTGTAGCAATGCTACAGTGTCAGCAGGCCTGTCAAATCGACTGTCAGTGTGCAGGGACCTCTTGACTTGAACACGCACGCACGCACAGAAATAGAAGCAGATCACATAAGAACCAACCCTCACACCATGAAATCACACACACGCCAAAGGGACACATGACCACGCACACGGTGACACACTGTGCGACAGGAATTAACAATATGTAACTGACGACCCACCATTGAGCTGTTGACACATACGCAATGGAAGCAATATCACGTTTCTCCCACACGCACACGCACACGCACACACACACACACACACACACACACACACACACACACACACACACACACACACACACACACAGTCTACAGTACATTACCCCTAGGGGGGGATTATATTGCGGGCGAGCACTGAAGGGAAACATAAAAGGTAAAGCCAGAGAGACATATGTCCAGTAGACAGGATATGGACAGCGCTCTACAGTCAACGGTAGGTGTTGATGGTGAGATACGTGGCCTCTTCAGGTGTTACATAAAAATCCTTTTTTCCCCTTACGATGAAGTTTCACTAAGGCTTGGGCTTAGAGGACAAGTTGTCTTCCTCTGCACATTTTAGTAGACAGGCTATTGTCTTGCCACCTGCAGATAGTGATGTACAGTGTCTATATACTGTAGGCTATGTTTTGTTTTTTTTATGTTTATGCCTTGCTTTTCTTTTCTTTTTTTTCTCCATTGCTCTGTAAAGCACTTTGAGCTGCATTTCATGTCATGAAAGGTGCTATACAAATAAAGTTTTATTGTTATTATTATTATTATTATATAGGCTATGTTAAAGACCCTGTAAAAGGAAATTCAACGGTTTGTTTCGCCGCCGGGTGCAGCCGTCAGGGCGTGAGGAAGCTGTGGGGAGAATGACGTTGGTACGACGGATGGCCAAACTGTGGCACAGAAGTGGAAGCGGTTTGGGAGGTGTGCTTTATAAAGGCCCTGCCCTGTAAGATGTTGTTCATGATACAGTACAGTATATGTTTTTTTTGTAAGAAATAGGCCCCACACACACTTTATATTTTAAGCTTTAATGACTGAATAGTGAATAACATGACTCATTTGTGCCTAATTTGGTGGGGGGAAATTTTTTCATGTTTCGGCAACAAACTATTTGATTTGTAGCATTTGCCCCCTATGGCTGGAAGTGAAATTGCTTTAGAGGCCCCTCAATGTGTTCGCATCGCATCAGTTTATAATTTGCAGCATTTCTTTCCCTAAATCGGTCTGCCCGGCACCCGCAAGGTTTGTAGGGCACAAATTGGGTGTTGCATGAGGAGTTGATCAAAGAAATACAGACGAAAAACAATAGAAGTAGTTATCAGTAGTCTGACACACTAGCCTGGGTTCCAGCCTGAATCGCTGAGTTCCTGTGAATCTGTTTCATCACACGCTACTGCAGTCTGACCAGCAAGCAGCATATACTCGTTACGTATAGCCACGTTGTTGCTGATATACGTCATCAGCCAGTGCCACGCTGTCCATGTTTTTTGAGACTCGAGAGTAAAACCTACGGAAAAGTAAACACTAATTTGATTCACTAGTACAAAACGACGGCTGTGTGGGGGAGTTTAGTGAATGATACTGTACGTACAGTACGTACGTTGCAGGGCAAACAGCAGTAGCTGTGCAGTGGGCATTGATACGACGTCCAGCTGGTGGGGTTTTTTCCCCCAACCCGCACCACAGACCAATCGATGTCCCGCCTACCTTGGAGATATAGGACCCTTTCCAGACTGAGTAGCTAATGACAAAACAGATTCACGGAACGCAGTGATTCAGGCTTATATAATAAAATCTTCAGTGTCCATTTATCCATTTGCAACGACTCCAGAGTGTACAGAATGTAACCAACGGTCCATTTGGGTCCATTTGCACACTCTCTGAGTTAAATGAACAGGAGGATTTTAAGCGCTCACCCGGTAGAGATGACAGGTCGCTAGTGTGTGTGTGTGTGTGTGTGTGTGTGTGTGTGTGTGTGCGCGCGCACAGTTTAAAGTCTTATTTCTTTTACAGCTGCGTATACGGTTCAACGCCACAGTAAACATTTTAACACGCCACTGCACCTGCTCCTCGCTGCTGGGGAGGGTGACTCTCCAAATAAACGAGCAGGGATCCTGACGGCCGCCTGCATTTATAGCGACATCCCCAGTGTGGTGGCATGGCGCGCTCTGCCGTCCTGCAGTGGTGACAAGAAGTACATTTTACTAGTACTGTACTGTGCTATAATGTTCAATTTTGAGGTACCGATTGATGACTGATTGATTCTTTATTTAAGTGTCATGCTTCCGAAGCAGCCCAGCCCATATGGACTCACAGGACACCTTTTACAGTTTACATAAACAATTACAATAAACCGACATGACGGTTTGCAAACAATGATCAAGTGAATACCGAACTGACACTCCAGATCCTTACGAGGCAGATTACATAATAATATACAACATCAAATAAAATAACATCAAATAAAATACACCATTAGGCCTGTGACAGGAGACACATGTACAGTACCTACTTCTGGCGTGGTACCTTTCACTTTACTGGAGAATTTACTTCTAACTCCACTACATCCCAGAGACGTAATGTTGTACTTTTACTAAAATACAATTATTTGAATGTTTTAGGACCTTTAGGTAGTCAAAAAACTAAACAAAACAAAAACCTACTCTTCAGTCCTATACTTCGGCTATTTGAAAATAGCAGATATGACGTGTCGCCTGAGCTTGGAGATCTGCTATTTTCAAAAGATTTCTAAACATTTTGAAGACCTACTCCGTAGGCATAATACGGAGTACTTTTACCTTTGGTACTTTAAGGCGAGACACCCCAGGTGAATAGGGAAAAAAAGTTAAATAATAGCTATCACAATGAAACTTCTCCAGTTGATTACTTATATTAAAACTAAGATTTTTTGTATTACAAGTTTTCTGAAATTATATGTTTAAATATGCAAATTAGGCATTATATGCGCTAATTTGCATACATTTCGGGACGATAAATCTGAAGATCGGATAAAGCCAGGTTCAAAATTATCATTTCATTTTGTTGACACATTAGAGACAAAGAAAATTACACATGGGATTTTTGATATCTCTAATTATCACTCCACAAATCAGAAAATAGTGTCAACAGGCATAAAAAACCCAATTTTCGGCATTTTTTTGGTATAAAATGTGATGTAAATCAGGCTGTGAATGATATATCAACAAATCCATGTGTAAATGTCTGCGGAATATAGTTAGGAATAAGACTGGAAAGTTTGGTGTATGTGAGTTCAACTGAAGTGGAGATTCTTTGTCCCAAGTATGAGGAAAACTCATTTTGAGAAAACGGCCTTTAAAGATTTGTATTGTAAAATTCCAAAACGTTTTATTTGAAGCCACTATTTTGAGACAAAATATCTCATCCAAACCTTGGCAACAACATATAATGGCATATATCATTGGAAAGGTCTGGACCTCAAGCTGACTGTGGTCTGATCCAAATATGGTCACTTCCTTTGTACCAACAACCAACCATGAAAATAGAGATGGTGGCTTTTCACCCCGAAAAACGAGCTGTCATTGGCTAAAATAAACTATCCAACTAAACATCTAAATCTGTATTTTTAATGTGTATTTTGCTTTAGTTTGAAAGAAAACATGTTTAGGAAGCAAAATAGCAAAATAGCAAAAAAAAAAATGAAAAATCATGATTTCACCTGGGGTGTCTCACCTTAAAGCACATTTTGATGCCAACACTAGTGCACTTTTACTCAAGTCAATTTTGAATATCAGACTTTTACTCGTAACAGAGTATTTCTGCATTGTGGTATTGATACTTTCACATACAAGTATACAAAATGTGAGTATTTTTTCCACCACTGCATTTGCCAACAGCCAGAGTGTGGTGGCGTGGCGCGCTCTGGCGTCCTCACCAACCACTTCACCCACACACACATTGTTTCCCTTCCTCCCCCCCCCCCCCCCTCTCTCTCTCTCTCTCTCTGTGTCTGTCTGTGTCTCTCTCTCTCCCTCCCTAGGGAAGGTGCAGGCTGACAAGTGGAAGACAAATCGGGCCATCACCGCCCTAAACGGTTGAAGCCAGCCTAGAGGTCACAGTGCCCACGCACACACACGCACACACGCACGCACACACGCACGCACGCACACACAGATCAGAGTGTCATCGGTTTGGCATATGCAAGGTGAAAGCTTTCAGACAGAGAGAGAGCTGAACAGAGAGACACAGACAGACAGACAGACAGGCGGAAAGGCAGACAGGCAGGTGGAAAGGCAGACAGACAGACAGGCAGGCAGGCAGGCAGGCAGGCAGGCAGACAAATATGGAATAAGTGAGGGAGAAGAGAGCGAAAGAACTCAGACCTTTACAGTACTATTACACACAGACACGCGTGCGCGCACGCATGCGCACACATAGAGAGAGACAGTGAGACAAACAGAGAGAGAGAGAGAGGGAGAGAGAGAGAGAGAGAGGGAGAGAGAGAGAGAGAGAGAGGGAGAGCGAGAGAGAGTTGCAGAGAAAGATGGATGTGCTACTGTATATGTGTAACTCTGTGCAGAAAGTCAGTGGTCCATCACATCTAATAAATGAAGTAACCTTTACAACACACACACACACACACACACACACACACACACACACACGCACATGCGTGCGTGTGCGTGTGTAACATAACACAAGCTCTCTCTTCCCACTGAGAGACCCACTGACTGACTACAGACAAACACACACACACACACACACGCGCACACAGCACACATAATATGCCTGTCAAACTGTGTGTATCTCAGACCTGGGATCAGCTCTTATAAATGGGTGATGTATTATTCATGTCAAGAATCAGGCATTTACAGATGTGCCTGCGTGCGTACATGCAAGAGAGAATGCTGCGCGTGTGCGTGACAGACACTGAGAGAGTGTTTTGCTGACAGCATTGTCTGTAAGTCCATCTGCTGTGTGTGTGTGTGTGTGTGTGTGTGTGTGTGTGTGTGTGTGTGAACATTTGGAGGCGGGAGGCAGGTAAATTGAGGTCAGGTGAAGTCAAGAGGAAAAGCCAGACAAAAGTCGGAGTCCAAGGGAAAAAAAAACACCCAACGCACACGCACACACACACCACACCACACACACACGCACACACACACACACACACACACACACACGACAGTAAATCTATAGTTATAAACACAGTTTATTTTTGTTCATTGCATGGTTCAGCAATTTCTAGACGTACCTGTGTGTGTGTGTGTGTGTGTGTGCGTGAGAGAGAGAGAGAGAAAGTGTGCACGCGTGCAACTGTATACGTGCGTGCGTCAGCATCTACGTGTGCAACTGTACGTGCGTGCGTGCGTCAGCGTCTACGCATGCACATGTCCAGTGCTTTGCTTTGACTCATTTTTCAGCGCTTATTAAAGATCCATTACACGTAGAATGGAGCTGAAGCTGCATGGGGGAGGCCATTGTTCTCCTCACTGAACCCCATTCATTTTCCAGGACAGATTTTTAACTAAATTAACATTGGCCATGCAGCGCTTTGCTTTTGCTGGCCAGCCCAAAGGCTCGTAGGCATATAGATGAACGGCTTGGCTGCTGCACGCTGCCGTTCGTTTGCATTACCCACAAGTGTCACGTCCAAATTGTACAAGGGTTTAAAAATACATGGTGTTGGTTGAGTGAACATGAATGACTTAATCCATTCAATCCGGGAGAGCATGTGTCACTGCATGGGGCGTCAGGGGCTCTGGGGGGTAGAGTTAGCCTCGCGTAGCGATACTAATAATATCACTGCATGGATATTAGTCTAGTCTCTCTCAGTATTTGAATTTTTTTTCATGCAATGTCCCCATATTTGCATACTATGGGCCCTGGCTGGTTACAACCTGGTTCCAGACAAATCTGGTTGGCTCGTCACCACTTCGGCTGGCTAAGGCTGGCTATGCGAGGCTAGGGTAGAGTGGCCAGCAGAGCAGCCGGATGTGAACGGTGAGGAAACCAGTTCGATCCCGGGCTCCCTCAGAGTTAGTGTCTAAAGCGCAACACACACAGGGTGCGCAGCGACGCGGCAACGCCTGGAAAATAGAACGGTGGCGTATCGGAGCGTCAGACGAAGCGTGAACGCGCGTCGGACGTCGCCGGTGTGGGATAGGTTCATTGAAAATAACGGAGGCAGGTGTTTTGATGCGCGGCGTTCGCAGATGGTGTGTGTTGGGCTTAAGGCGCCTGACACATATAAAAGACAGCTGTCTCCTCTGTGTCTTCTGTGTGTCGCACGGCCGGCAATGCATTTTCAATGGGAGTCACATGGTTTGACGAGACAAGCTTGCTCCCTGCTCGCTCTATAGGGGGAGGGGGAGGAGGGCAGAAGACGGCCAGGGAGCAAGCTTGTCTCGTCAAACCACGTGACTCCCATTTAAAATGCCTTGTGAGCCGTGCGACACACAGAAGACACAGAGGAGACAGCTGTGTGTCAGGTGCCTCTGAGCCCCTAAATGCTACCGATGTGCAGGTTAATTGGTGCCTTGCATGGTTTCCTCTGCCATCGGCGTATGAATGTGTGTGTGAATGGGTGAATGTAATGCACATGCGGTGGCTTGAAGGGCCGACGTATAACTGTTCAAGCCTTCTTGATATGGTACAGATTTCCATGGGAAGGCTTTCACCCAGAGCTCCATATATGGGGACAACCTATAGCCCCATGTATGGAGACAACAGCGATATCCAGCGATGACATCAGACTAATGTCATCAGCGATGACATCAGACTAAATGTAGAAACCATATATGGCTTTTTCTTTCCTTTCCGCCATCGTCCCATTTCGGCGTTTAGCTCGGCAGTCACCATGGGAGCCCTCAGACCCCTCACTAAGCCCAAGATCGTGAAGAAACGTACCAAGAAGTTCATCCGCCATCAGTCTGACAGATATGTCAAGATCGCGAAAAGCTGGCGTAAGCCCCGGGGCATCGACAACAGGGTCCGCAGGCGCTTCAAGGGCCAGATGCTGATGCCCAACATCGGCTACGGCTCCAACAAGAAGACCAAACACATGCTGCCCAGCGGCTTCAAGAAGTTCCTGGTCAACAACATGAAGGAGATGGAGGTGCTCATGATGAGCAACAAGACCTTCTGTGCAGAGATCGCCCACAACGTCTCCTCTAAGAACAGGAAGCTGATCGTTGAGAGAGCGGCGCAGCTCGCCATCAAGATCACCAACCCCAACGCCAGGCTGCGCAGCCAGGAGAACGAGTAGATCCTCTGAACGCCAGGCTGCGCAGCCAGGAGAACGAGTAGATCCTCTGAACGCCAGGCTGTGCAGCCAGGAGAAGGAGTAGATCCTCTGAACGCCAGGCTGCGCAGCGAGGAGAACCAGTAGATCCTCTGAACGCCAGGCTGCGCAGCCAGGAGAACGAGTAGATCCTCTGAACGCCAGGCTGCGCAGCCAGGAGAACGAGTAGATCCTCTGAACGCCAGGCTGCGCAGCCAGGAGAACGAGTAGATCCTCTGAACGCTGCATTATTTTCACAAATTAAAAAAAAAATGTTGACCTGGGAATGATTCTACAAATGTCTTCAAAACTTTAAAAATAATTTTCATGATTTTTCTAAAATAGCAGACCTACAAGCTCGTAGCACGCCACTCGGTGGTGCGCTATATATGAGCTTGTGGATCTGCTATTTTTCAATAGCTAAATTATAACATAATGCTTAAAACACCAAAAGGGGTTCCCGCCCAAAATGGGTTAACCCATTTAGACCTGAGGACGGTTCTACAAATTTTGTCAAAATATATGTAATTGGCCACCGACCGACCCCCATCTGAATATATGTTGTTCCAGGGACCCCCCCAGAAGCAAAGACACGAGTTAAAAGTACAACATATTGCTTAAAACACCAAAGGGGGTTAAAAATGTAATCATGACACGCATCTATAATGAACGAGGGGTTTATGGAGAAACTCCCACTCTAGACTCCAAGTACTTGGCACGAGACACGAGATCAACGCTGACGTCATCATTTGGATCATCAGGTGGGATCCGAATAACGAGACATCACTCTGACAGTATCTGGATCTCCTTATATGGGGATAATGACATCACTCTGACACCACACTGAACAGCATAAAAGAAGGTAATAACATCGACAGCTAATGAGGTGACGATCAAAGCTCTTCTAAGTGATCAAACATGGCGGACCAGGAGTGTGAGAAGAAGGAGAACCCCATGAAGGAGCTTCGCATTCGCAAGCTCTGCCTCAACATCTGCGTCGGGGAGTCTGGAGACAGACTGACCCGCGCTGCTAAGGTCCTGGAGCAGCTCACAGGACAGAGCCCTGTCTTCTCAAAGGCCCGCTACACCGTGCGATCCTTCGGTATCCGCAGGAACGAAAAGATCGCCGTCCATTGTACCGTCCGTGGCGCCAAGGCAGAGGAGATCCTGGAGAAAGGACTCAAGGTGCGCGAGTACGAGTTGAGGAAGAACAACTTCTCCGATACGGGGAATTTCGGTTTCGGCATCCAGGAACACATTGATCTGGGCATCAAGTATGACCCCGGCATCGGTATCTACGGACTGGACTTCTACGTGGTCCTGGGCAGGCCCGGCTTCAGCGTGGCTGAAAAGAAGCGGAAAAGAGGCTGCGTCGGTTACAAGCACCGTATCCGCAAGGAGGAGTCCCTGCACTGGTTCCAGCAGAAATATGATGGCATCCTCCTTCCCGGAAAGTAAAGGACCACCACCTTTTTGACTGTTGTTTGTAACAAACTAATAAAAGAAAAACATAAAAGAAAGAAAATTAGGTGACGAATGCTTGCCATCCTTAGCAATGGTTGATAAACAATTTGGATTGGCATTGGACAATCGCTTTTTGGGGTTTAGCGAAGGCACTCCTACGGGCTGGAGGCGCCACCGGTGGGGTTTAGAGAAGGCACTCCTCACATAGCGGCATAATAATACAAGATAAAGTAGGACACAACAGCAGTGACAGCACACAAATAAGTGTGGGGAGGAATAAATCGACATAATGATTAAATTGGGGAGAAAATTGGGTAATAAGCGCAACACAAAAGAATATAAAAACTACCATAGGACAAGGATATCAGCTGGAGAAGAGATATTTAATCCTTAACAGGACACACAAAACACCTCTACGAATAGTACAACAGTTATGGGCTAGAAAACGTCATTGGTTCTTCTCAGATGGAGAGAGCAAGTGGGAGATAAAAAAGGAGAGGGAGAAAAGGAGAGAGAGAGATAGAGAGAGACAGGCAGACAGACAGAGAGATAGAGATCGTAGTGCGATTGCATTGCCAACCGTAAAACTACAAGACAATTCTTGTTACTGAGCTGTCAACAGCAGAGAGGACTGACTTATAATACAGACGTTCACTAAAACACTAAAATTGTTTCAGGTCTTTGTGTGTTCGGCACATGTGTTGGTCCGTGAAGCAGGAATTTAGGAGGGCCTTCCGACATCATCAATTTGTGTGTGTGTGTGTGTCTCTCTGTGCGAGTGTGTCTGTTGGTGATTTAAAGCCAGCTCATTTTAGAGAACAATTCTGGTCCAAAGTGTGTGTGTGTGTGTGTGTGTGTGTGTGTGTGTGCGCGTGCGTGCGCATGTCCAGTCTGTGCTATAGTTGATTGCAAACAGCAGCTCCCATGCCGTTATCTAGGGTAATATAGTGCTATACTGTTAGCCTACATGACCTGCTGCTAATAGCCCTATCGTTTATACCCACTGTACGTGTTGCAACCATCTTTCACCACGAGAAGTCAGGAGATCGCCCGGAGATGTGAAACCATCGACTGACCACAACAGGACACATAAAACACCTCTATATGCCAGTCGTACAACTATACAGAATGTCTCTTGTATAGGCTACTTCTTTCGAGACACTTTTATAGTGTCAAGTACAGGAAAGAGTGCTTTGTTGTGAAGACAACACACATACACACACACACACACACACACACACACACACACACACACGCACACACATTGCTAAAGGTCAGTGTGACTGTTTTTCAAGTATGAGTGGATGTGGCAGTGAAAATATGTGTGCGTGCGTGTGAGCGTGCGTGCGGAACCAACCCATAAATCCTACCAGTCTAATCTTTTCTGGTATGAGAATAAACTCTGTGTATGTGCGTGTGTTCATGTGTGCGTGACTGCATATTTGTGTGTGTGTGTGTGTGTGTGTGTGCGCGCACCTGACTGTGTGTGTGTGTGTGTGTGTGTGTGTGTGTATTAGTTTTAGGCTTTGGACCTATAATTGCGTTGGTTCTGGAAAAATCATTGTTTCTCAACACAAGTAGAATAAATCAGAACACACACACACACACACACACACACACACACACACACACACACACACAATTTACAATTTACAATTTAGGCATTTAGCAGACGCTCTTAATCCAGAGCGACTTACATTAAGCAAGAACAAAAACATGGGAATACATCACATAAAGACATTTATCATGAAACATGCGTAGCTAAGAAAGTAACAGTGGAATATCTATAATGAAACTATACATATAAGCTATACATCTATACTACTATGCTACACATATGTACTATGACGTGCTATGACTACTAGAATTGCTATCTAAGGGGGTGGGGTAAGTGCTATGGGCCATGATGGAGTCTGAAAAGGTGGGTTTTCAGACTACGGCGGAAGATTGGGAGTGATGCTGCAGTTCTGACTGCAATGGGAAGTGCATTCCACAGTTTTGGAGCCAGAAGGGAGAAGAGTTTGGGACGTGTGGAGCGTTGTCCCGGCGTTTTTAGTGAGGGTACTTCCAGCTTCCCTGCGTTGGCTGATCTGAGTGAGCGGGAGGGTTTGTAGGGTTCGATCATACTTGCAAGATATGGGGGAGCCATACCTTTGGTTGCTTTGAATGCCAGCATCAGGGTTTTGTATTCTGTGCGGGCAGCGACCGGGAGCCAGTGGAGGGAGCGGAGCAGGGGGGAGACATGTGAGAATTTTGGCTGGTTGAAGACCAAGCGAGCTGCAGCATTTTGGATCAGCTGGAGAGGCTTAAGTGCACATGCTGGTAGGCCAGCACACACACACACACACACACACACACACACACACACACACACACACACACACACACACACACACACACACACACACACACACACACACACACACACACACACACACACAGTTTCCCATTAGTATATTGTTCCTATGGTTACCCTACCACAGACTGAAATGCAGACACCGTTAACACGGAGGTTTGTCCATAAAGCATATTTGTATGGTTAACGTGTGATGAATGGCACTCAATGGAAGTCAATGAAATAGCACAACGCCATAATTCAATTGAACACACACACACACACACACACACACACACACACACACACTTAGAGCCACCAAATCTGTGCTAATGGAAACTAATGTTCTCTCAGCTTCTCCTCCTGACATACTGTATCTCATGCCTCTTTTAGACGGCGACCATCTCCAGATAAAACGGCAGAGTCCTGTTGCGTTCTCAATTTTTATTGACCCTTTACACGAGAACGCACACTTTATGAAAACGCTATAACGTCGCTAGGTGGCGTGTCACCCACGTACAAGAAGAAGAACCCCTTCACGCAACCCAGAGCATGCAGGCAGAGCGCGCCACGGGATGGTTATACCGTATATGTTTTATAATACATTAGGCTACATGAACGCTGCTCCCGCGGCTGCCGCCTATCACAAGGCTTTTTATTTACATCATGGTTTTACATTCACCATCGCTGATGAGCAGTGCTTTGTAGGCGAGGAGGGAGGCTTGTTCAGGAACTCCATTATATCATATATATATATCTATGTATGGCTCTGCATTAATGTAATAAACATATGCGCTAGTGAGCCAACGTGAGCCATGATGTCATAAGTTTTGCGGATTCAACGTTTTGCCTGTTTACACGGAGAAGGGATAAAACGGCGTTCTCAAAGATTTCCACTCTGGAAGGTGGTTTCACTTTGTTGCGTTTTCACCTCCTGAAAACACCATTCTCGTCTAAAGGGACACCAGCAAACGATACTTTATTTAGCCGTTTTCTATGAACACCATTCTCGTGTAAAGACCACCTTAGGAGCAAAGATTCACATGTTTCCGTATGAATATATTAAAGTAACAATGTCATTTACAGGGGTGTCCTGAGCCCAGAAGGTTTTCCCCTCACCCATGGCTTCCGCATGCAGTTTGAGGGTAAATAAATGGTAAACAGTGCATTTATACAGTGCTTTTATCCAAAGCGCTTTGCATATAGATTGTGCATTAATACATTCACCGGTTCCCACACCGATGGCGAAGGAAACCACGCAAGGCACCAACCAACCTGCACATCGGGAGAAATTAAGAGGTTCAGAGACTTTCTCAAGGTTCTCATGCTGCTGCTCTACCTACCCCTGAGGGTTAGGGTTAGTATGGGGCTCTATGGGGTTCTATGGGGCTCTATGGCCGGAATATTGGATGTATGGGAGTCGGATTATTGGGACATCGGACTACCGCTATACACACCTACATATACCACAGGCTCACAAAGCGTTGCGATGCATTGTGAGCCTGCGATATATTGTGTGTAAAGTTTACATTTTATGGAACTATAGAGGAAGGGGTCATTTAGGTGGGACCTCCAGGGAACACGAATGAGCTGGTGAGCCGTGTATTTTTGATCTTTCAATGTCAGAGAGGAGACCCCTTGCATATAAATCAGCTGATCCTCATCATATCTCACATAGTGTTATTGACAACCTCTGATATGCATCAATACGCATAGCGGTCGGGGGAGAGTGTGGCCGTGCGTTGACATTTACAGCCGAGGGGTGGGTAATGATTTCTGGCCAGTGGTTTTCTCGTTTAATTTAATATCCCCGACATGCAAGGTGAGCTGCTATTTTATGACATGTCCGGGTAGGTTCAATGGCATGTCTGGCCATTTCTATTAATTCACTGAATCATGGCGAATCGATCAGGGGAGATTTACAGCGCTATGTGAAATTGAGTGGTGTGGCTGGAGACTTTGCACAAGGTTTTTCGAGCTATCTCGTGGAAGCTGTGTGGATATACAGTACAGTATGCACTGTGGTGAACTCAAACTGTCACAAACATGGAAAAGTGATCAGTTCTCAGCCTAATTAGGAGATTGTGCTGGTCCACAAGTTATGTGTGTGTCCCCGGAAAATGCCAGCAGTATCAAGGAAGGGGCATTTTTAGCCAGGCTAGTGACAAGGCTCTAAGGATGGTAACGTCGGTCTGTCCAACTCCGAACATACTGTCTAGATTACCATGGGACTTGATGTGCACTTTCATGTTTCTGCTGCTGTTGGGCAGTAACCACCCGTCTATATTCTAACTTTTTATGTTTTTTTCACGAATTAATGCCCTACTTGATCGTACTACGGCTTCACACAAAAGCTTCAAAAGTAGCAGATCCACTTTGAGCTCAGTTGAGAACCTCTGCTCTAGACCAGAAATTACACTGGTTCGGATAGGCTAGCCTATACCTATAAACCATACCTATAATGTAAGAATATGGGTGGTCCCCAGTTCAAATAGGATTATTTTGGGTGTTCGCAGCCTGGCGAACATCCGGCGATGAACCGATCCTGCCCTATACTGTATGCCTAAAACCCCAGAACAGCAGCAGGATGTGTTATGATGAGAAGTTTGAGAACTATGATGCCGCCAGGCAGCAACACAGTTACCAGGGGGAGGCGTTTCAATTCTGGGCCCCAGGACAGATTATCTCACACCAGAGTCCCAGTGTTTGTTAAATAATTCACTCCACAAACCGTGGCATCTCCGAGGCCACCTGCCAGCACCGCGAGGACCCTTGGATTCTTCTTCAAGTGTTTACCCTCATTCAGTGCCAGTGGCTGCAGTTATATTGTGGCAGCCATTTATTCAAGTGTGGAGTTTAGTAAAACAATAACTGAACTATTCTTTTTGTTGCAGTGGTGTGGTGCTGCTGCTACAGTTCTAACCTTATGCCTTAGCATTATTTTCATGTGGCACTATACAGTTTTATTCTTTGATTGATTGAATAGTACTTTATTAACAGGAAAGTACTGTTCAATCAATACAAGGTCTACTAAGAGGATTTAGAACCCAAGAAAGCCTATGGCTTGTTTCCATTGGGGTCCCTCATATTCAATTCATACTCCATTGTTCTATGGAGAAACAAAGTCTGATGTCACTGCCACTATAGAGGGTATGCGCATGCCTAAAGTGAATGGCAAATCATTTTGGACTTTTCTGTTTGGATATATGAGCTGTCAATGCTAGAAAGTAATTTTTTGGCACTCAGTGGGCCTTCCCGCATAACTTCCTGGTTTGATGATGAAGTCACACGTATACCCTATATAGGACACTATCCCCCATGGGTCACTTTATTTACCTATTGAAAATCCCATAGGGGCATCTTAGTTTGCGTCATATAAGAACTGGGTTCCAAGAATAAATCAAAAACTAATATGAAGCATCAACTGAAAAGCCTAACACTGTATGCAAAGAGTCTAAGAAAATAGAAAAACCCAGACGTTATCAAATGTAACTCAATATCATAAAATGACACAGAGTCACATACCTGACAGAATGGCAGGGCTGGGTTGTAAATCTTTGGAACACAGTTCTTATATAACACAGATCTAGGATTTCCCTCTGGATACTTTGGATAGGGGAGAATCTGTAGAGCCAATGCCATAATAAAACCAGACATGAGAAATGCTCGGAATTATGGAGCAATCTACCTCACATCTTCTCAAGTGTCAATCAGGTTATGAATTGTTACACACACACACACGCACGCACGCACGCACGCACGCACGCACACGCACACGCACACGCGCACACACACACACACACACACACACACACACACACACACACACACACACACACACACACACACACACACACATTAAATAAAATGCATTTAAAAAAGAAGTTGCCTCCTCTCTCATTTATTTCCATCATTGTATTTTTACATGCCCATCCACTCCTTCTCTCATCCTTCTCACAATCATTTAAGAAGCATTCCTCTGTACCCCTCATTTCTCCACATCTCTCCCATCCATCGTTGCTGTGTGTGTGTGTGTGTGCACATGTGTGTGTGTGTGTGTGTCTTGCTGCCTGCAGGGCCCCCCCCCACCTCTCTCTCTCTCTCTCTCTCCAAACCTCCATCTCTCTCGCCTGCCTCAACCTTATCTCTCCTCTAACTTCATACATGGATGTAGGCCTATCTGCCTTTTCTCAATCGCTCACCCCCCATGTCTGTCTGTCTGTCTGTCCATCCACCTCTCTCTAGCTGACTCTTCTCGCACTGCCAGACTGCTTTTCCAAATTCCGCGCGCGCGCGCACACACACACACACACACACACACACACACACACACACACACACACACACACACACACACACACTTCATTGGAGGGGAAACAAATTATTCCAGGTTTGTTTGCCTTTCTCCTGTTTGCTTGCCTCTCTCTCCTCAGTCTTCCTCCGTTCTTGTTCTCACTCTCTCCACTAGACTCTCTCGCTCCTTCTCACCCTTGTATTCAAACGACTGTCTCTCTCCCTCCCTCTCTCACCTTGCCTCCCTCTCTTTCTGTCCCCTCTCACTTTCTCTCTCTCTCCTTCTCCCCCCTATGTATTCTTCCCGACTCTCTGCCTCTCTCTCTCTCTGTCACACACACATACAGATGGGGTACTTTAATGAAATCAGCCTTGCCTGTTCCCATCTGTGTGAGAAATGAATTTTGCCAATTTTCTTTTTTCTTCAAATGGGAATTCACAATGAGACATAAGGCCAGGACGCAGAGGAAAGCCCTACTGAGGTTTCTAGCTCGCCTTCATCGCCTCTTCCCTTTTCCTGATCCCGCGAACCCAACCTCTCTCTCTCTCTCTCTCTCGCTCTCATACACACACCAACCGACATCCTCCGAATCCCCCAAACCATTGATATATTGATCTCACTGATCTCTGGATCTCTTGAAACCACTGTTTGATTGTTTGTCGGGCTTCTTCATGTGTGTAACTCAAAGATCATATCTGGCAGTACGTACTGTACTATATGCTCTCTGCTTTGTGCAATACGTACTGTATGCTCTCTGCTTTGTGTCAGCCTGCCTACAGTAAGTCTTCACCTTGCTCGCTCTCTCTGTCAAAGAGATAATCTCTCGGGGTCTACAGTATGTTCAATATTTCACTTTCTTTTATGTGTGAGATATTTGACAATTGATATACAACTACAAATAAATATACAGAACAAAATGCAAGAACCTCATGCCTTGGTTTTATACTTTACGTGTTATTTGAACCTGGAGAACCCCCTCCTCCCCAAAACATACAAATTCAGCGAAGTGAAAGGTATATAAACTGTGGTGACGCATGTGCAGGTCAGGGATATAAAATGCATTAGATTCAAAACATTGCGGGTATGAATGGTTCAGTTCACGTCACTCTTAACACCTTCTGATGTCTCTGCGACACGGATGGCGCTGTGTGATAGAACAGAACTCAACAGAACACGGATGGCGCTGTGTGATAGAACAGAACTCAACAGAACACGGATGGCGCTGTGTGATAGAACAGAACTCAACAGAACACGGATGGCGCTGTGTGATAGAACAGAACTCAACAGAACACGGATGGCGCTGTGTGATAGAACAGAACTCAACAGAACACGGATGGCGCTGTGTGATAGAACAGAACTCAACAGAACACGGATGGCGCTGTGTGATAGAACAGAACTCAACAGAACACGGATGGCGCTGTGTGATAGAACAGAACTCAACAGAACACGGATGGCGCTGTGTGATAGAACAGAACTCAACAGAACACGGATGGCGCTGTGTGATAGAACAGAACTGAGACCAAATAATAACCGTGTCGGTTCTTGAAAGGAGTTCAACGTCAAAAGCACAACCGGGAATGTCACACA